>NC_141761.1:47011003-47163926 GCF_982258835.1 Parasteatoda tepidariorum | reverse complement strand
ACAACACAAATAGCCTGCTTTTTTTTATTTTCATTAAAATCCATTCTTCCAATTTTTTGAAATTTTGAAATTTTTCCTTAGTTCTTTATTTTAGAAATAATTTTATCACATTATTATTATCATTATTTTGCAACCTACGGTTAGAAAAGAGCCTAAAAGCAGAATAAAGTCTTGATAAAAAATATTTTAATTACTTTTCAATAATTTCACTCAAAATGAATTGTTTATACAACACAAATAGCCTGCTTTTTTTTATTTTCATTAAAATCCATTCTTCCAATTTTTTGAAATTTTTCCTTAGTTCTTGATTTTAGAAATAATTTTATCGTATTATTATTATCATTATTTTGCAACCTACGGTTAGAAAAGAGCCTAAAAGCAGTATAAAATCTCGATAAAAAAATTTTTTTTAATGACTTTTCAATAGTTTCACTCAAAATGAATTGTTTATACAATACAAATAGCCTGCTTTTTTTCCTTTAAAATATATTCCTCCGTTTTTTAGAAATTTTTCCTTTGTTCTTGATTTTGGAAATAATATTATCATATTATTATTCTTATTTTGCAACTTATGGTTACAAAAACGCCTTATAAAATCTTGATAAAAACATTTTTTATAACTTTTTAATAGTTTCGCACAAAATGAATTGTTAATACAAATAGCCTGCTTTTTTTCTTCATTAAAATCCATTCCTCCATTTTTTAAAAAACTTTCCTTTGTTCTTAATTTTAGAAATAGTTTTATAGCATTATTATTATTATTTTGCAACTTACGGTTAGAAAAGCACCTAAGTGCAATTTGAAGTCTTGATATCTTGATAAAAACATTTTTGGAAATTTTTAATAATTTGAATGTTTCTAAGTTATTCCAGAGAAACGTTTGTTCTTTAAAAGCATCGTCAATCGATCGTTTCTCATGAGACTACTCTTTGCGAGCAATGAATATGGCAAAACTATGAATGCGGTTCTAATTTAAATTATAATTCATGACTTGAAAATGTAGAAAAGTAATAAAGGGGCAATTAATAAATTAACTTTATTAAAAATTTTAATTGAAAAAATTATGACCTTAATGCAAAAGAATGGGCCCATTTATTTATTTAAAATAATTGAAAATTTTGATTTGAATACTCTTTTTTCGTCTCACAAGGGAGACTAGGGAAGTTTGACTCGCCAATTTTGAAATAAACTAGTGGGATGTATGCCTTATGAGGAATAATTTTAGGGGGCAACATTCGTTTCGGCCCATAGAAGGTCCTATGAGAGATAAAAAATAATTCAATGTATAGAAAAATCGGTATTTTGTTGCTTCAATGCGGACTATTAGTTATTTTAATTATCTCATACTCCAATTAATTTTGTGGTACTTTCACGTACTATATAATGCATATTTATTGTCAAAATTGATTTCGAAAATTTTATATATCTGTAGTTTTTCAGAAAAACCTGTTAGGTTAGTTTTAAAAAAAAATTGGCATCAATTTTTTTTAAATTTTTTTTTCAAAAAATTTTCCAATATAAGAACAAGTGAACAGTAATAAATTTCATTATATGGGAGTTGAAATATAAGAAAACATTTTTGAAAAAATCAAAGTCTTAAAAAAAGTGTATTTTCCAGAAATCAATGATAAATATATATACAAGATGTACCTTTTTAAACAGTATTTTGGCGATACTTGAAAAATACGTTTTGTTCCCTAGCTTATAACGAGTCAGAAGTTATTATATAATTATTTTTTAAGGTAGATCCTCGTTTATAAAATAAGTGTATTGAATAATAGTCTGCATTGTAGTAATAAAATACCGATTTTTCTATATATTGAATTATTTTTTATCTCTCATAGCACCTTCTGTGGGCCGAAACGAATGTTGCCCCCTACAATTATTCCTCATAAAGCATACATCCCACTAGTTTGTTTCAAAATTGACGAGTCACACTTCCCTTAGGCTCCCTTGTCAGCGCAAGTAACACATTTTTGACATTTTTAAAAGAATATTGTTCATTTCCTGCACTCTCACATGAATTCAAAACGTTTCTTACTATTTCAAAGTCCTTTTTCAAATGTTGGCACTGGTAGTTGTGGCTCTGTTGTATCATTTTCGCACTTTGTACTCCATCTTTTGCAACAGTTTCTGAACCTCGCAATTTTCACTTCACCACCACAAGTTTCAACATTTTCATCAACGGTAATATATCCTTATTTCCTTCATTATCCTGCTTTCATCATCAGGAGTTATCAAGGACCGATCAAGACAAATTCAGGCTCAAGGCACACCAAATCCTCCGGGCCCCTTACAAAATATTTTGTAATTAAAATACTGAAGTTTACATATTATTTTAAGTAATTAGTCCTAACAATAGAAAAGAATCTATTGAACTGCGTAATTCAAGATAAGCATTCTAAGAAATTTTGAAAGCAGACAATTGAAGATTTTTTTTCTAAGATAAAGTTTACGTATCTATAAATTAAAGCAAAATATATATATATAAAAAAAAAACAATGTTTTGTCAAAATAAAAATAGTTTGACCACAAACAATTGAAATCTGTGATTTTTGCTAAAAGTCACTGATTAGCCGAATTATTTTTTTATTGTAAGCTGTAATTATTTTTTATTTAGTACTTAAACCAACACAAAGCTATCCCACCTTCAATTAGACTTTTTACTTATTTTTGAGGTTCCTCAGAAATTGTGGGTCCTAGGCCCATGCCTATTGGGCCTAGGCGATAATCAGGCCCTGTGAGTTACCCCTTTTTGTACTTCGATATTTTTAAATGTCAGTAAAATTTCTGAACAATAGACACGGGAATTCGTTAGTTTCAAAAACGATCTAGATGGGTATTATTAACATTATAGGAATAGTATTAGTTGTTGACGTATGCCTGTTTAGGCAGAAGGGGTGCGATTGTTCTTGCTTTTCAGTGGCGCCATCTATGACCACGAATTCGACTTCTGCCACACCATACGTCGCACCCGTTTATAGGGCGGACCGATTCATGCAGCCACAGATCGTAATTTTGATCTGAATCAGAGAACGATCGATCTCCAATCCAGTACCCCCAGAGGTTTTGATGGGAACATGGAGGACTTTTGCGACTCGACAGATTTAACGTGCATCAGTCACTTTACTACACGGGGAGTCTTCAGCCGGCGGGATTCGAACCCACGAACTCTCGGACATGGGCCCAGAGCCCTACCGACCAGGCTAACCCGGCCCAATAGTATAAGTAACAGGACCGTTAAAAACAAGGTGATACATACGGTAAAACGAAAGGTGTGGGGACGATGGATAGAGAGGTTCGACTGACTGTATTGCACTTAATGTTACATCCTAATTGTACAAATGAAAGAAATGCATTTTCCTGTCTCGAATTCCCAGTTTTAAAACTTACTTTGGACAGAAATGTTAACTTATGTGTTTTAAGGTCTTTTTATTTCTCTCTTTTTTGTTTTTTTTAATAGAACATCCAGGTTACTTCTCTATGCCCCCTCCCCAGGTATTTGGCTTGTGATCTGGCTTCCTATATTAAAATTTTCTCTTTTAAACACGGTATCCAACTTTATTTGTCACCTACAAGTCTTTCTTGGTCTTCCCCTTTTTTTTCTTACCATCACAGGGCTGAGAAAAAGAAACATACACTTATTTTTCTGTTGGCGATAAGTGTCCCGTTCATTTCCTCCTTCTCTTATTGATTTTATCTTTTATTGTAGTTAGGTTTGCTTTCATTTCTAATATTGTTTCGTTTCTAATTTTAGCAGACTTGAAGATTTCGAAAACTTTTCCGTGACAATTATTTTGAAAAATATCAAGTTTTTGGATGTCTGATTTTATAAGGCACCATGTTTCAGAGCCATTTAATAAAATTGCTCTGACCACTATTCGGTATTCGGCCCTTTTGCCGAATATTCGGTAGTCCGAATAATTGGCCAAATATTCGACCGAATGTTCGGAAAGTATTATTTGAAAAAGTATTTTTCGGCTAAGTTTTCTTTGGGGGGGGGGGATTTGAACAGATTTAATAAAGAATTCCCTAAAATTTTATTTTTTACTATGCTTCATTAGAAATTGTTTTTACACATCTTTGTTAAGTTCTAAAACTTGTTAATTTATGTTCTTAAAGACTAATGGAAAAGTGAAATTTGAAGAATTGAAACTAGGTTACTTTTTACCAGGATTTGAAAAAACCCGAGTATTTTAGAAAAAAACCAACCCTCCTGGGTTTTATTGAAAAAGCCGGGGGGAAATTTGCTTTTATTTGAAAAAACCCGGGGGAAATTGGGTTTTTTGATTTAGTGCTAATTAACTTTAAGTTTTACTGTGTAAATATTTTTATTTATTAAAAAGTGTTGTATAAGCTTAAAAATAGAAATAAATCCAAATAGTTATTTTAATTTTGTTATATGTATTTTATATTAAGTTTAAATAACGCATTATCACTAATACATATTGGAATCTTTATTGTTAAGTACATATTGTTTCACAATTTTTAACCCAAGCATTATAAAATATAAATGCAGTAATATAAAAGGAACAAGTTTATTAATCTTTTTGTTTTTCACACACATTTATTTACTATATTTATTAAACATTATATATATATATATATATATATTATTACCCATTATAAAATTATAATCAATAAATATTTATAATCAGTGAAAACCAAAATTTCATCTGATTTTTGACTTAAAAAACTTTTGACTTTTTTTAAAAGACTTTTGAATAAAAAACTGAAATAAATATTTAATGGTCTTCCATGTTTTTATAATTAATAAGATTAATTGAAAGTGAAATTAAAATTACATATAATTATAAAAAGTATCAGTTACTTCTCCATTTTTTTTTTCGAATAATTAACCCTAGGAAAATGATTTCATTTTTGGATAAATAATTTTAAAAAGTTCTCTTATAAAAATCTTTAGCTATTTTTTTAAAGCCAGAAAATAAAACTGTTTAAATTTGTTAATGTATCACTTAGTAAAAAAAAATTTCTGCGTTTTTAAGATAGCGCTGCAGTTTTAAAAGCCTTTCTGATAGTCATTATCTATTTTAGCGTTTTTTTGGATAATTATTTTCAGAACATTATTATTTTTAAGTTTTGTTTTTAAAATTAAGACAATTTTTTTCCCCTCCATCTTTACTACTAAAGTTTTTTTTAATGGCTGTTAGTCAGCTTTTTATTTATCTTAAATATATCTAACTATCTTAATAGCTAATTATCTTAAATATTTTTATGAAAGTTTTTCTTTTCCTTTTACCCCTTACCAATAATACAGCTGGGTTTTGATTATTTTTCAATAAAAACTGAATTTATTTATGTATAAAAAAATAATATTTATTAATGATTGCTATTCGGCCTATATTTTCAGCCGAATATTCGGCCAAATCACTATTTGTTACATCCCTAGTAGTAACCTATAGACATGGCTCCTGAAGACAAAGGTCTCCACGTTTTTATTGATAGAAATCAAAATTATAAAATTGAAGTTAATATGATATTTTTAAACATTTTGGCACAATTATTAAAGTGAGACTCTTAAACTAAAATTCCCCATTTCTAAATTACTACATTGCTCAACTACTGCTATAGCATTAATAAAAATGAAACGATAAACTAAAAATTGAAAAGAAATTTTATATATATATATATATATATATATATATATATATATATATATATATATATATATATTGATATTGCTGGTGCACCGGGCTTACCAGATGTACTTTGACATTTAATTTAAGGGAACACGATAGATATGTCTGTTGTCAAGAATTTGATAAAAAATATATTGCCGCGCACTTTGTTGAAACCTTGTGCGTGAAATAACGCCAAAATTTTTTCCGCTCCTGTCACATCGACTCGTCTTGAAAATCTGAGTTTCTCACCATTCCTTCATTGCGCTTTGAAATGCATTCTGCCTTGATTTTGCTCTCTCGGCAATCACTGTTCTTTGAATTTTGCTTTTACCAATATCTTACTTTTACATTTTATTGTTTGCAACTTGGTGGTTTCTTTTTCAAATCTGTTTTTAATTTCTTTATTCATCTCTGGTGAGTCTCGAGAATGGGCACTTATTTTTGAACTTTCGAAGCATGGCGACTTTTTCTACCTCAATAATTTTTGAAACAAATAAAGTTTTTACTTTATCAACTATATCTTTCCTCTTCAGTTTCTCGGAATCAATCTTTGCAGTATATTCACCAATTTATCGATTATTTCTTTTCGTGTGCAATTTCTAATCTTACATCGAAAATCAAAAAAGTAACTTGTAATAACACTTTTTACTATCTTTTTGCTTGCATTTTCATTCACTCATTTTTTCTCGATTTATTAGTTGCATGTTCTTTTAATCCAGTTGCTTTTATCGAACTGAACTGTGATTGAGGTAGATTGTTTTCCTTTCAAAAAATATCGAGCAATCAAATTAGTTTTTGTCTGTTCGATTTTAGATGTCATTAGGCTTTAAATGAAACCGTAATAATATTTTGAGTGATGCAACATATTGTACAGATGGTATATACTTGTCACGCAACGCAATCTGTTGCATGTTCTAAGGTAATTTACTGGTTTATCTATGCACTTTATTGGATAAACTAAGTTTTATTAATATGTAATATATTTATATGTAATAAATAAATGTATACTGATAACTCGAGTCGAATTTTAATTTCCGTATTTTTCACGTGGAATTTAGATAACTCGATTGAAAATCGATTCTTGTAATTTGTCAGGTTCGGTTGCAAATATAAATTTTATTATTTCCTGACGATATTCGGCACAGCATTATGAATAAACCCTAAAATTTCACTGAATTTTTTTTTTTTTTTAAAAAAGATATAGGGGAGAGTCGGGAAGCCCCGCTTACTTAAGTAGTATTGCTTATATTTCTGTATAATATTGAGTAATAATCAATATTTTTGTATGTTTCTACTGTTTTACCATCTAATTAAATAATGCAAAAAGAATAAACCAAAAAAAGAATAGTTTAACTTAAAATAATAGAAATTTAAAAAACATGTTTTTCAGCTCTTTTCAAAATGTGTCGGCAAAAATTGTGTTTTTTGACTGTTTTTACAGGTGTAAATGAAAATGACCAATGTATTGACAATAGATATACCTCATTTATCATTTTTATCACAAAATTATTTTATTTATTGCATATTTATATACTTTTAGTGAATTCTATCATTTAATAACAACAAATGTCATACTTTTTATTATTATTAATGTATATTAATATATTATAATAGTAATACCTATCACATTCAAATTTGAAGCTATAAAATAATAATCTTTGCAACCGTACATTTATCGACGAAATAAAATTGGGCGGTGATACCCGACATTCATGTGAGCGGGGCTACCCGAAATCGAATTTTTTTGTAAATTTGTAATTACTCGAACAATTTTTCACATATAAACTTCTTTCTTTGTGCAAATTAAACTTAAGACTACATACTTTAATGCTGTATGTATAGAAAAAATTATTTTTTTAGTATTAAAATGAAGTTTAATCGAAACATTCAACCATTTTTTCTTAATTTCATGACTACTGTATTCAACATATTTTCAAAACTATTGTTTACCATGTTACCAGCTGCATAAATACTTGAAACTTTGAAAATAATCTTTTTTTAATATAACAGTTAATGTCCGATGGGCCATTGACTTGAAAAAATATTCTATACATATGAAATTGACAATGGGCGGGGGTACCCGACACTCCCCTATATAGTATATTTTTAACTTTATGACTATTTTGAAATATACATAATTTTTTTAAGACGTTATTCTTCGAATAAATATTTTAAAAAAACTGTTTGAATTTAATAATTCAGATTGATTGGCGTACCTTCTTTGTAAGTTCTTATTTTGATATCGATATTTCAAATTACCACATTACAGTTCCACCCTTTCTGATATTTTATTCAACAAATATTTGGGGAAATTACTACCATTTATTGCTCTGTAACATGCAGCTGGACGAAATTTTATTTTAATGGTACAAAGCGGGTTCGTGTTTGGAGAAGATGAAAACCATTCAATATTTTTATGAGCACGCCATACCTTTTAAAAAATCCTCATCGCTTTTCAATCTCCACAAATGTTCTATATAATGCCGAAATGTCGTTATATGAGTGAAATTAGTTACGAAAAAAAGACAGTGTTTTGTTTATAAGCAAAAATAACAAACAATTAGCAAACTATACAAAGTTAATAACTATAAAAAGAGGAAGGGAAAGCCAAAAAAAAAACCCCAAAAAGTTCGGATAGTTCCCTAATATATTGTACAGTACAGTTTCTTAATGCATAAGAAAACTCTGCATATTCCATTAACAAAGAAGAAAAATATAGTTATTAATATTTTATATAATAATTCATAATTCAAATGTTTCGGCATGGAGTATTTCATTAAAAAGTTATATTTTAATGTAGGAAAAAGAATAAAATTTTTTGAAAGAAAAAAAATGGATTGCGAATTTTTGTAATTTTTTTCTAATTTTGATTTTGGGAATAGAAAACTTCGCTACTAATTTTAATATAGTTCTAGAAGAAAATATAAATACAGAGTTTCTTTAACCTTTTAACTTAACGTAACAACTAAAAAATACTCCTAATACTGAAGTGTCGAACTAGTGAATTCTTTTAAATGACAGTAATACATATGTATTTTCGCAGATTATGTATCTCTTCTCAATGAGCTAGTTTCTTTGGAGCTAAAGACAAATACATATTTTGTGTTTTTCTACATTTCAAGCTTTTAGTAATTTTTCGTTATATGTTGAGATCAATATATCACGTCTGTGAACTTTCGGTAAAGGTGAAGCCCTGGACACAGGATAGTAATTTTCATTATGTGTTGAGATCAATATATCACGTCTGTGGACTTGCGGTAAAGGTAAAGCCCTGGACACTGGACAGTAATTTTTCGTTATATGTTGAGATCAATATATCACGTCTGTGGACTTTCGGTAAAGGTAAAGCCCTGGACACTGGATAGTAATTTTCGTTATATGTTGAGATCAATATATCACGTCTGTGGACTTGCGGTAAAGGTTAAGTCCTGGACACTCAGCTCCCCCGTAACCTCTGTGCCGCTTTCGATTTAAATAGGCTGTCGCCGATCACATATCTAAACAGTCGCCTTTTTTGGTAATAATTTGGATGTTGTCAACACGTTCGATCTGATATTTCTATTTTCGCTTTTTTTTATTAATATTTTTTCTTTTATTTGTGTTTTTGAAAGTGCTTATTTTGGTTTTGCAGTGCTCAGAAAGGCTAATTTTTCTATCAAAAGAAATTGATGCATTAGTTTACGATTGAAATTTTATTAAATACAGTCAGTGTCAGTGATGTTTACTATATTTTTCCTGTAATAAAATATTTTTTAATTTAAAAAAAAAAACAATACTTTACTTATTTCTTTTTTATAATTCATTTGTAAGGAGTTAATTTCGATTAAACGCTGTCTGTCTAAATATTTAACAATTTTTCTTTTCTTTACTTAAAACTATATATCCATTTTTAAAGACTTTTTTTTTCAATTAATTGTCTATATTTAAAATTTCTCATTATTTTGTTAACATTTATGGAATGTTGCCGTTTTTAAGGGAATGTCTCAATTAATATGTTGAAAATTAGTTGTCTTAGCTGCTTTGTCTTATTTTAAGAAAAATGAGAAAACACGTTTATTTCTTTAATATTTTTGGAAATTTTAGTTTGAGCACTCTCTTTTCTTTATAAAGCAACCAATGAATTTTCAAGTTTTGCAACAGATTGCCATTCTTCTTTAGTAAATCAGTGTGTATTCAGAAAGTTTCTCATTGATTCAAAAGCTTTGAGGCCTTCCGCGAAGATGGCACTGGTCATAATTCGGTTGTTTCACCGCCTTCATCGTTATCATTTGCACTTCTTCAACCATTTTTTCAATCAACATTCATCCACAAGTTTCACCATTTTCATCAACAGATGTATCAATAAATCAATTAAAATAATTTATGAAGGGTGGTGTAAAATATAGGAAACAAGAGGTCTATCATTACGGTTTATCAAAATATTAATGGTAGACAGATCATGGGTTAAGTCCACGAAATCAAGTTTGTCCCAATACTTGCTCCAGTTGTTCCATTGTCTTCTGGATTATGTTTCAAAATTACAAGGCTACCGAGTTGATCATTGATAGTCGTAAACTCAGAATTGGATCGGCTATTTAACGCTGGCTATAAAATAAAATAAAGTAGCTCTAGTCTTAGTTAAAAATTTTATGTTTAAATACTTGTTGTTAAAATTTAATTTTCGTTATTCATTTGACTATTTTGAATTTGATTCGCAGGAATTAATTATTCATTTGATTCAAAGTGTTCCAATAACAGCGATTAGTACCATTTACACTTAAAATAACATTTTTGAAAGGTAGGTTAAAACCACGATATAAAGAAATTTCAAAATCAGAAGTAAAATTTCCAAAGTAATCAAAAACGTTTCGCCTAAATGTCAGTATTTATAAGAGGAATGAAATATATCAGGCAGAAAGGAAAATTCTTCTTAAATTTTAAATTTATAGAAATAAAAATGCATTTCAGATCAAGTGAAAAAATTGACTATCTTGATAATACTTTTTCACGGCAATAAAAACTCCACTTACATGTTTACAGTCAATCACGAGTCTTTTGAAACACAACATACAAATAATACATTCTCTTCAAACTGTTCGCTGAATCAAGTTTCGGAAGAACATTGAATAATATTATAATGAAGAAATGCTTTGCTGCTTCCTTCATTAGGCGTACTGATGTATAGTGGAATTATGAATGTTCATTTAGGCCAATATTGAATGAATAAAACAATAACAGTTGAGTTTCCAGGAAATGATGTACAAATCGTTGAATGTAAATTTAGATTTTATTAAGCATAATTTTGTAAATTATAAAATGGCCATTTCTTCAAAAAAATAAGAAATCCTTTAAAGGGATGAAATAAGAATACCCTCTATTGAGAGATCATAAAGCCAGAACAACATTTCTGACCGTTAGAAAATTAAGACTGGGAGTCCCCCGAAGGGGTCCCAGCCTTTCCAATTTAGAAATTCAAAGTGAATATATTTATTCTCAACGGACAGAGAAAGAGTATGGGTAGGAGATCCAAAATTTGGCGATTTATCATAATATATCATAGCCAAAAACAAAGCCAACTAGCATATCCACATGGGTTAAAAAGAACACCTTGGCGATCACGAGTCGCCAACAAATTTATGTGAATTATTATAACCATGCAACCGAAACATTTAGCCGTTGGATTATTAGAATCAAAAGTTATAAATAGATTTTTGTTTTCGATTAGAGGCGACAGTGAATTTATATGTCTGCATAATAATGAAATAAAAAGAAAGTATCCGTTACATTGATCTGGAAGAGAAGAAATAAATATTTTATGTTCGTTTAAAAAGATTAAGTTTTTGATTTATTTTAAAAGTAATTCTTCCATTAAAAAATAAGCTTAAGTAATGAAGGATATTTTAAAAGATAGAAAATAAATATGTGTATGCCAATTCTGGCATCACATATATCCCCGCTGGACACAGAAAAAAAATATATATACATATATTTTTTTTTTTTTTTTAAATTGGATCTCCCCCCATGGTACAAAAAAATTTTATGCATTGAAACATAATATATTCAAGGATCAAAATATGAAATATACACTTATGTATAATTAAATATCAAAGTAAAATTATTATTCAAAAAATTTTAGAACATACAGTTGTAGTTCTAAGATATACTTTTAACACTCAAGTTACTAAATATCATATGTAAATGTTCTGAGCTATACATGAAAAATTTTGCTGAGTATTTAAAATGCTTCATTAGCTGAGCATTGTCATGACCTGGCCAGGATATTTTTAATTTCTCTCAACTCGGAGAGAAGAGCAAACTTACAATATTATTATTTCTACCTTTTCGTACAAGTCCTTTTCTTGAGAAAAATAATTTATTTCAGTTTTGTTTGCCTCCATTATTTCAAACTTATATATTTCAGCATGAAAAAAAATCTGAACATTTTATTATGTTCATCTAAATATTTATACTCAGCAAAAAGAATTCTTATCTTTATTTTAAACAATTATTAAATAGCTCATTTAAAAACATTCACTAAAAGTTGCATTAGCTTTTCACAGTAAAAGTATTTAAATCAAAAAGTAGTATTTTGGTGTGTATTACTTGTATTAAATAACCCTTTTCTTATGCACAGGAAAGTATAAATATATTATCGTATTTCATTTTACATTTAAAAAAATTTAGGACTGAGTAACATGTCCAATATTGTTAATAAAAATTATTGTTGTAACATTATTACAACTTCAAATCCATGTAATCTTTACAGTTGTTCTCAATTTGAAAAAAAATTATAATCATTGAATTAATTATTCATGTTTATTTACATTGTAAGAAAAAAATTATCTCTATGTCACTTAATGAATTTAATTACCTGGGCCCTAGTAAAGAAAATCACCATAAATCATTCCGCACAGATGCCTCCATGCAAAACAACAGCGACAATGAGTTAGTTTAATCAATATAGATATCAAACTTATTTATAATGTACTATAGTACTAGTTAAATGTGAGCATGTGGTTGAAATTCAATTATATATATATAAATACAAGTATTATTTATGAATTACAAATCTTATAAAATACTTCAAAAAAATATTCATTATTTACCAACTAATCCTAGAATGCTTTGTGTTAGCATCCATTGTGCATAAGGGTTAAAGAATGATATATAAAAATTTGATGAGTTCTTAGAGTAAACGATTTCTTTCATGTAAATATTTATATTGCTTGAACTTTTAATCAATTATACAGTTCTTCATATTTCAACTGCACAAAATATCTTTACACCAAAATTTTTACTGTGATTGCAACTTGTTAAAGTCTGTTTTCATTATCACATATGAAAACCAAATAAAAAATATATATAACTTGAAATGCAAAAATAGTAAATATATAAATTGAAAATACACTTGAAATAAAAATATATTTATATGAATGGAAAAAAATGTTTTACTTTATATTTGTAAACAAAATGTTACTGCCTTTACAGCAGGAAAGAATCGAAAAATCATACATCCTTCATTCACAAAATCAAAAAAATTTCTAAACGATTCTATTCCTTAAATTGTAATGAGATTTATAATTATCATTATTCCTAGAGACATTATCGTTATCATTTAAATGTTCCTTTCTTTTATTCATTAATAATAATCTATCAATATGTATTTTAAAAATCCTACCATGATGATTATCTAACATTTGAATTGAATACGTTACATCAGTATGCTTTTTAATTACTTTGTAAGGACCAGAAAACTTTTTGTTATATTTATCCCTTGATTTAATATACACAATATCATTAGGTTTTAAGCATCTGAGTTTCGATTTTTCATTATTACTTTTGTTTTGTTTACATTGGGCGTCTGCAATATTTTCATAAGTTTTATCATACATTTTATTTAAATCTGAAAGAATTTTATCCAAATAATAACCTTTATCTATTTGTTGTACTTGAATATCGGGATTATAAGTATCAAAAATTAATGACAAATTTCGACCGAAATGTATTACATTAGGTGAAAATCCAGTTGTGCTATGCTTAGCACCATTATACAAGTTTTTATGAATTCTTGCTGCATTTTTAAAATTTATGCCATCTTTCATTAAAGAATTTATTGTTGATTTTATGCTGGTATTAATCCGTTCACTAACAGAATTAGCGGCAGGATGTGCACAAGTAGTGTGATTCATTTTAATTCCTAATGATTTTGAAAAATATTCAAATATTTCTGATGTAAATTGAGTACCTAAATCTGTTAAGATCATATCAGGTCTGCCATAAGTGCAAATATATGCAAAAAGACAATCAGTGACAGCTTCGGTAGTAATTTTTGTTAATGTAAAAAGTTCTAAATGTTTGCTGAAATGATCAATAAGAGTTAAAATATATTGTTGATTAGAAAAAGGTCCTACTATGTCTAAAGAAACAAATTCAGATGGTCTTTTGGGAATAAAATTATTTTGTAAAGGAGCGTGAGGTATTCTATGATGTTTATTTTCCATACATTTGGGGCAAGATTTAACAAAATTTTCTGTATCTGAATACATACCATACCAAAAATATCTACATTTTAAAAATTGGTAAGTTTTCTTAATTCCAAAATGTGGAAGATGAATTATTGCAAGAACTTTAGATATTAAGGATTTAGGAACAACAATGACAGGAAATTCTCTATCATTTTCCATATGTACATACATTAATAATTTAGTGTCAGAATCAATAAAGTAATGTTGATTGGATTTAGTAAATTGTTTGTTTTCAATATTGCTATAAATTTTCTTGATATTTTTATCCAATTTTTGTTCAATTAAAAATGTATGATTTGAAATTTCCAAAAGGGGGTCTTTGTTTACATTGGTATTATTTATATAATTTTGTTCCTCATCATTTGCATTCTCAATAAAAGGAAATATTTCATCATTCACTTGAAGTAATTGAGGATTACTACATATGTCCTGTTGGGGAGGTTCTTGTTCTAATCTACTAAAATAATCTGCCAAAACATTTTTGACTCCAGAAATGTGCTTAAAAGTAAAAGAATATTCGCTTAGCTGAATTAACCATCTAGTTGTTAAGTCCATGGGAGAAGAAGTTTTCTTATAATGTTTAAGGGGTTTACTATCAGATAAAATAATAAAATGTCTATTATACAGATAATGTTTAAAAGCCAAAACTGATTTTACTATAGCCATTAATTCGATTTTGATGGCAGGGTACTTTCTTTCTGCATTTTTAAGTGTTTTGGAAAAATATGACACAGGAGACAGTTTACCATCAAATTCCTGTAAAAGTACACCAGAAATAGCAAAATTTGAACCATCTGTATTTAAAATAAAATCTTTATCCCATTGTGGGAGTCTTATAAATGGTTTATTGAAAAATATCTCTTGTAGAGAATTAAAAACATTCTGATGTTCTTGAGTCCATTTGAATTTAACTTTAGGGGAGGTCAAATCAATTAGCGGTTGAATTTGCTTAGCATAACATGGTATTAAATTTCTATAATATCCACAAACACCAATGAATTTCTTAAGTTGTCTTTTAGTTTTTGGAATAGGAAAAGATGTAATTTTAATGATGTTTGATTCAATTGGTAAAACTTTTTGTTCTGATATTTTAAATCCTAAATAATCAATTTCTTGAAGGTGAAATTTACATTTACTTGGTGATAGAGTTATATTATATTTAGTTAAAACAGAAATGAGAACCTTAAGTTTTTCTACCGTTTCCTCAAAAGAATTACTTGCAATGACTATATCATCTTGATACGCGAAAATTCCCTCTAGTCGAGTTTCCTCAATTATTGAATCCATAAGGGCCTGAAAAGTTGCAGAAGCTGTTTTTAAGCCAAAAACTAATCTTTTATTTTTAAAAGTTCCCCAAGGGGTTGTAAACGCTAGCTTATCTTGGTATTCTTCAGGGAGGTTCAATTGCCAAAAAGCACTAGGAAGATCATATGATGAAAAGAATTTATAATTAGATAAATTTAGAATAATATTTTGAATCTTAGGAAGCGGGTAAGCCGAATGTTTAACAATGCTGTTAATTAATCGTAGGTCTAAAGCTAATCTAAATTTTTGTTTTTGTTTGGGGTCATTAGTATTCTTTTTCTTAACCAAAAGCATTGGGCAAGACCACTGTGTTGCACTTCTTTCGATCAATCCTGCTTCGACCATTTCATGCAATTGCTTAAGTGTCTCTTGTTGAAGAGCTTGAGGTACAGGAAATGGCAAAGTGCGAATAGGATAATCATGAATAAAAGAAATTTCAGGTATACTTTATCTGTGTGCCCGAGTGTCTTTAAAGATTTTGAAAAGACTTGATAATTTTCTAACAATAAATGTTTTAATTGCTTTTGTTTTGCTTCATCAAGATGACCTAGCTGGAAATCATCTTCTCTCAATTCCCTTTTTCTTAAATCCACAATATCTTTTGTTGGTACAATTAAATTTAAAAATTCCTGTCTTTTAGTTTGGTCTAGTTCTTGATTATTGGCAATAGAATCATTTAAATTTAATTTTGAATAGTCATAATCTTGGATAGTATCTATAGGATACATTTGGCCGATAGCTTGTCCTTTATTTAAATGCAAAGTCTCTTCAGATTTATTTTTAAGAAAAATATTACAAGCATAGTACTTATTCTTTTTGTTATAGAATCCATGAAAATTTTTAACTTGATCTAAGTTATGTACTGAAGAATAAATTTCAATATTTTTATAGTCTATACTTGGTTCAAAAATTACGTTAGTATTCAAAGGATTCTTAACTATTACTTTAGCATAAATATATTCTTCAGGATTCAACAAAATTTTATGATTTAGTACAGCTTGACCATTTTGTTTAGTGTCCAAATTTTGTTTGTTTACATTTTGTTTATTTACATTATGAATCTCTCCACAAATATCCGACACAATATCTCCATCAAAATCAATGTCTACATTATCCGTAGTTTGTTTTTGTCCTATTAATGGTACTTTTTCGCCATTAATTGTTATAAAATTGCCCTTAGGTGACAATTGAATGTTATGCATTAGCATAAAATCATATCCCAATATCCCTTCAAAAACTGAATTATCTAAATGTGTAACAAAAAGTGTATGTTTGTATAGTTTGTTGTTAATTTTAAATGAGATTTGAATACAACCTAGAAATGAAACCTTAGAGTTTATAGTACTAATTGAAACTGAACGTGAAATATATTTATATTTAATGTTATGTTTAAGTTTATTAAATGTTTCATTAGAAATTATTGAAAGAGAAGAGCCTGAATCAATCAGAAATGGGACAGAATAATCTTTAAGTTGTACATTAATGAGGGGTAGTTTAGGTATTTCATTGTGTACATTTGCAATAATTTCATTAAGTTCATTAGTTTGAGTAAAACATTCATTTTGCATTTTTATTTTATTAACTGTTTGGGTAAAATTATCTTTCTTTTCATTAATGCTCGACTTATTATTAGCTGATGACACAATATTAGGTGATAGCTCAAATGCATCAGCCTTATTTGAGCTAAAATTTAGTTTAAATTGGGGTTAAAAGTGGTGGCATTAGGATTTGGATAAGTTTGTTGTCTATTGTCATTATTATAATTAGGATTATTATACGAGTGATCTCGATTATTTTGGTAACTTCTATTTGGATAAAATCTATTGCTTCTAAAGTTCCTTCGAGTTTGAAAATTTCTATTATGTTGATTAATCTGCACATCCGATTGAGAAATATTCAAAAATTCTCTACAAAATTTCATAATGTGACCATGCTTGCCACAGAAAACACAAAAATTCTGCCGAAAGGTATGTTGGTTATTATGATAAGGGGCTTTACGATAATTACTAATATTCGAATAAGTTTTCGATTTAAAATTTCTATTTTTGTTTTCAAATTGTCTCTTATTTCCATCAGATTTATTTTTATTATCATTATTATTTGAAACAATATTGTTTATCTGCTCTTTTAAATTTGAAATTTCCGAATTTAGATTTAAGATCTCATCATTACCTTTAAATTGATTGTTAATAGCCGAGTCTATATTCTGAAGTTGTTGTGCTCTTTCGACAGCATTCTCATAAGTTTTTATATTTTCTTTCAAAATTGTGACCTTAATATCATGAGGAAGAGCTCCCATTAGATGCGTGTACTTTAAAGTATCAATTGCATCTGAATCATTTAAGTTAGGATACACTTTATGGGAAGTTATGTTTATCCTATGAGCTAAGGATCTTATTGTCTCCTGAGGTTTCAACAAAATATTATTCAAAGCAAAAATAGATGAATTATCATCTTGTCTAAAGAAATCCAAAAATTTATGTTTTATTTCAGTTAGTGTTTTCATTTTAACCAATGAAGGTTCTTCAATATAAAATTTTAAAGCATTGCCTGATATTAAAGATCTAAAAGTTGCAATAGCTTGTTCTTCATCTAAAGAATTTATCTTAACATAATCTTCTAATTGAAGAAAGAAAAACTTTGATGTGGTTGGATCACCAGCAAAGGGTTGAATATGAAAGTTTATATTGTTTTTACGTTTAGACATATTTAATAATCAGATAACTTAAAATTATATATAGATATATAAAATGAAAAATAGTTATACCAATTAAAATATCAAGTTAAGAAAAAAAATAATCAATTTTAAAAATGAAAATATAACAGCAATAATAAATTGTAATCATTAAATAAATAGAATATAAGATATTCATATTAAATGAAAATTAATTCCAAAAATTTTTAATGAGAATAAGAAATAATTGCTTTAAAAAAAATGATATGCATTGAAAATATTAAGTACTGAATCTGTAAAATAGTCAGTTAGAAATTGAAAAGCACTAAATGCAATTATCTTATAATTGTGTAATTTAAAAAAATTTTACTGCAAAAAAAAAAAGCACTGCAGTTTGTGTAAAAAAATTTCTCTCCGATTTTGATGTGAAAGAGAGAAAAAAAAATTTTACTGTTGAGAGTGACACACACACAGTTGACCATTTCCGTTAGCTTTTCTTGAGAAACACATTTTCAAGAAATTCTTTTGAAACAGACACATTTGCTGGAATTCTTTTGAAACAGACCCGAACACTTTTGAAGATGTTAGAAACACCGTAGAAATTGATTTCAGACAGTTTTATGAGAAACACAGATGACTCGTTTTTCAAACGCACTGGTATGCTGCTCAGGACCTTCGGAAATTTTTATCAGGATCTTGAAGATTTTGACATCGGCTGGAGTTTCAAACAGGATGCAAATAGGAATGATACATGATGGACGTAAATATTCTTACAGGATACGTTTCCCCGTCATTAGGCACCACTTTTATAATGAAGAAATGCTTTGCTGCTTCCTTCATTAGGCGTACTGATGTATAGTGGAATTATGAATGTTCATTTAGGCCAATATTGAATGAATAAAACAATAACAGTTGAGTTTCCAGGAAATGATGTACAAATCGTTGAATGTAAATTTAGATTTTATTAAGCATAATTTTGTAAATTATAAAATGGCCATTTCTTCAAAAAAATAAGAAATCCCTTAAAGGGATGAAATAAGAATACCCTCTATTGAGAGATCATAAAGCCAGAACAACATTTCTGACCGTTAGAAAATTAAGACTGGGAGTCCCCCGAAGGGGTCCCAGCCTTTCCAATTTAGAAATTCAAAGTGAATATATTTATTCTCAACGGACAGAGAAAGAGTATGGGTAGGAGATCCAAAATTTGGCGATTTATCATAATATATCATAGCCAAAAACAAAGCCAACTAGCATATCCACATGGGTTAAAAAGAACACCTTGGCGATCACGAGTCGCCAACAAATTTATGTGAATTATTATAACCATGCAACCGAAACATTTAGCCGTTGGATTATTAGAATCAAAAGTTATAAATAGATTTTTGTTTTCGATTAGAGGCGACAGTGAATTTATATGTCTGCATAATAATGAAATAAAAAGAAAGTATCCGTTACATTGATCTGGAAGAGAAGAAATAAATATTTTATGTTCGTTTAAAAAGATTAAGTTTTTGATTTATTTTAAAAGTAATTCTTCCATTAAAAAATAAGCTTAAGTAATGAAGGATATTTTAAAAGATAGAAAATAAATATGTGTATGCCAATTCTGGCATCACAAATATCATAATCTTTAGAAGCCATTGAGCATCTGTATGGAAGGGTAATTTTATATTCCAAATACAATGATCAAATTTATCCATAAAAACATATAGATATTTTTGACAGAAAGGAGCCTCACCTTTCAAAGTCTTGCCTCTTCTGTCAAAAATAACATTTATGAAGCAGTATAAGTTTCACCATATATCTTTAAATATAATTTTTTTCTGAATTAGTAAGAATTTACAATTGAATATCCATGCAACTGTATCAATAGTCAGAAATTCTTTTCAATATTTTAAATTTTAAAAAAAAATCCCACTCTTGAGCTCTGTTTTTGTTTAGATCAGTAGAAATAGTAATTTATCACGGACTTAAATTTATTCGAAGTTAATTAGTGAAAACTTCCATCTTATCTTTACATTTATTTCCTAGGGTATTTTATATTTTTCAAAAATAAATGTTGACTTCTGAACTAAAATATTGTCTTTTGCATTTATTGGATTTATTTAAATGACTTTGCAATGCATTCTTGTGTATTCATTATAATAAACATGAAATATTTATGTACCATTTTAATTATAATTCTATATTAATTAGCCAAGAAGAAGCCATCAAAATAGACCAGGAATTATTCAATGAATACAGATTCAGCGTGGATCAATTAATGGAGCTCGCTGGTTTAAGTGTTGCTACTGCCATTGCAAAAACTTATCCAGTGCACGAAATGGTGAAAAAGGGAACGCTTTTGGTATGCTGTGGCCCAGGGAACAATGGCGGAGATGGTTTAGTCTGTGCTAGACATTTAAAATTGTTTGTGAGTATAATTTTTTGGTTTAAAGTAATAAAATAAGGGTGCACAACCGTTTACCGGGGATCGCAAAGAATTCAAATTTTATCCAGATTAATAATAGTTTAAATAGTGTGACAGTAAAAATTTTTAGTTTTTTGAAAACTAAAAGGCAAAGTGCTGCATTTGCCTTTCAGTACCATTTGCAAAATGTACATCGCAAAAAATAAAATGCTAAACATCTTTATATCTCATCTTTATTTTAATGTAAGCATCGGATTATCACATACTAAAGATACAATTTTAAGTGTTGAAGGATCTTAAATATACTAATTAATTTGTGCAGACAATTTATGAAATAACGAATTCAGAAAAAAAAATGTTCAAAAATGCTCTTTCACTAAATCAACAGTTTTTTTTTTTTTTTTTTTTTTTTTTTTTTTTTATAGACTGATTTGAATTTGGATTCTCAATGTATGGCCGTAATCTGGAATATATAAACCTCTATAATTTAGCAAGAGGGTTGTCTGAAGTTAATGTTCAATTCACTTTTAATGTTACATTCATTTTTTGCGTACGCACACCCACTTGGATCAGTCTGCGTAGGGACCGAGGGTGTGCGGTATTGGTCCTCATTAAACTGTTCTACCGTAAAGTGCTCGACTTCGCTTGCAGGTCGTTGAGCTACCGAAGCGGGAGTGCCATCTCCTCTGCAGAGGATCAAAATTGTGATGGCTTGTCTTCGGATCATTCTCAGGGATGTTTCCCAGACCGTCGCCAATAGCCCATTGTGCAGCTCTAATGAGACGTAAATGAACTACCTACCAGAGTTGGCCAAAAATGTAATCGATTACATTTTTTGATTACAGTAATCAATTACTTGTAATCATGATTACAATTTTCAAAAATTTTGATTACAGCTGTAATCATGATTACAATATTGATTACAGTAATCAATTACTTGTAATCGTGATTACAAAGTTTGATTACAGCTGTAATCATGATTACATAGTCGATTACAGTAATCAATTACTTGTAATCATGATTACAATTTTCAAAAAATTTTGATTACAGCTGTAATCATGATTACAATTTTGATTACAGTAAATCAATTACTTGTAATCATGATTCCAAGTAATTGCGATTACAATTAATCACAACAAAAACGATTACGAGTAATTATGATTACAAGCTGTAATCAAAATTTTTTGAAAGTTGTAATCACGATTACAAGCAATTGATTACTTGTAATCGTGATTACAAGTAATTGATTACATAGCTGTAATTATCTGTAATCAATTACAGTTGTAATCGATTACTGTAATCAACGGCCAACTCTGCTACCTACCTACCTACCTATTTAGTTATATTTTTGGAACACTTAAACTAAATCTCTAACTTTTGTACACAATTGTAAAGCTCGTTTATTTATATATTATTTTATAAAAAATATTTTTTTATAATTATTTATTATTTTAAATATTAATGGTCGAAAAAGATTTGAATTGTAAAGAATATAAATCTTTATTAATCTTCGTCATTTTAAATGACAAAATCTAATACTTAGAGGAAATAGGAAAAATAGTTCTCGTGAAATCAAGATTTAAAATACGAATCTTTGTGATGACTAAATACACAGAAAGTTTTAATCAGCATTAAGGAATTCAAACTTTCGACAGGACTCCTGACCAAACTATGGGGAGGAGGGCAACCCATAATTTCCAATTGTGGCTACTTTACTTTTTGAGAGTCAAGAATCCAAACAGTTTGTAAAGAAAGTATGTTTATTCGAAGAAGGTACGTTTTTGTATTGGAATTCATAACTTAAAATATCGTCTGCAGAAATTAATACTCTCGCCATCTTGGATTTTATGTTAAATTTTTAATTTGTGTGTTCTCAATATTTTTTTGTACTTAAACTTTTGATGATATTGTATAATTAGACAGCACAATTTTTTTCTTCAACAAAGGTAGAAAACAAAGGGGTCGCTTTATTTAGAAGAACACTTGATAATTTTTAGAACTTCCTATTAATTTTTTCTCAAAATTTTAAAGCAGTGAAAGTTATGCAATTTGTGGTTTTGATTAACTCATTTAAAACTAAACGTTTCTTAGTTTTTAGATTTTTAGAAATCGAATTTTATTACATTTTCAATTGATGAAAACCGATTTGGATGATGTTGGAGAAATTTTTAATGTTAATTGCAAAAAAGCAGATACCTGTCAAAAATCTAAAAACACGCAACTGTATACTATTTAACTACCTATCAAAAACTGTTGATTGCGAATTGTATTAGCGTAATTTTGTAACAAAAAACTAATAGAGAATCCTAAAATACCGCGCTTTATAGCTCAAATTGTGATTGAGTGGCGGCCTTACATTTTACATTTATCGAAAGATACTGCCAAATCGTGTGAATATTCATCATTAGTTTAAGTGTCAAAGTTAAATAAAAAGGATTAAAAACATCTTTAGAATTTTCCCCTCCTTGTCTCCACCCCTTCGACAGTTGAGATCGGTACGTAAAAACACGACTATCAAAATTTAATAGGGCACTCTTGTTTTTCATTTTGCTCACCGTACGTATGATGCTTTCGTCTGAAGCTTTGCACATTTTGTATTCTATCATATCAAACATAGATTAACACAAACGTATAATATAAACTTTCTCTGTCGAATAACTAATTTTATTAAATTGTGAATATTAAATAATAAAAAAAATTACGAAAAATAATTATGTAAGTGATTTTAAAACTGCTCACACTTTTGATTTTCAAGTAATTTTTCTAATAACCTTATTCAGGGGTCTGTTAAGAAGACATTTGTGTCCGTTAGCGGACCCTTCACAAAATATCTTTTCGTAAAAACGGGTTCTTCAGAAAATATTTTAACTTAAAAACGGACCCTTCACAAAATGATTTTTCTTTTAATCGGACCCTTCACAAATTTGTTTATCTTCATTATTGTTTTATTAATTGAATAAACCCTTCCCAGGGCAGAGAACAAGGAAGATGGATGTAAACGAATTAAGTTTTATCTTCGGCAGACGATTCTTCCATTATTCGTCCGGAATGAATATTCTGCATTCAGCAGTATAGGCTAAATACCAAATATTTGTATGTTGTATCTCTAATTTAGAAGCAGCAATGGCTGTTTATTTTTTAGATTTTAATTTTTTTTATTATAATTTTACAGTGCTGAGCATAATCTTGTATCTATTTACAATTTAAAAACTCCTTGAAAAAGTTTTTTTTTGCAATAACCGGACCCTATTTGCACAAGTTCATAAAAGCAGGACTCTGGTTGAAAGAATGTGAGTAATTTTTTCACAATTTCACAAAAACCGGACCTTTCACAAAATGTCTGGACAAACCCCTGTTATTTAAAACATATTTTGGCTAAAAAACTTTTTTTTGAATCTATAACATGTTTAAAACAAAAATTTAAAAATGAAAACAAGCAAAACATTTATTTTGTTTTATATACATAACAGTACATTTACATTTTGACATTTGAAAAAAAGAAAAAAAACACCCAAATTACAACATTAAACTGGATTACTGGAATTTGTTTGAAAAACAGATATAAAACTTTTTGTACTAGTTATGTAATTATGCCCAAGCGGCTATTTCTGGCCTAGACTGCAGGCTGTGCATCCTTATAATTAAATATTTTGTTCTCTCTTGTCACAATAACATTTATCTGTTGATACAGAATTTCGGATTATGTCCAGATCTGCTTACTCTTTGAAAATTTAATTATGTTTGATTTATTTAGTTTTTTTTTTCTGTTTGCGTAAATAATGATTAAAAAATAGCGTGTGCTCAAATAATTATATTAGTGTACGCCTTGATAAGAAAAAGAGAACTTTTTATGATTAGTGTGTCATTTAAATTACAATTTATTATTTTCAGTTATCTAATGTGCCACTTGGATATTTTTATTTTTAGAAACAACTGTCGTACGATTTCAATCTATAAAATTACATGGTGAAATTACATTTGCTGTTTAGTTTAATTACTACATATAGAAATATAGTATTTACAATTTTAAAAGTATTTCAGTTCAATACTAAGATAAGGTAAAATATTCTAAAGTGAGCATCTTTTGTGGTAAGCATTGAAATAAAATTGGATATTTTTAATTTTTTTATCACATGAAAATAAATGCTCTTTCTTTCTTTCTTTTTTTTGTATTTTATCAGTGTATATTTTACTGACGGACAAACAGTCATAATAGATTAGTAATAAATTGTTAGTCTAATAGTGATTTATTTATTTTGCAGGGTTACGCACCAACAATCTACTATCCTAAACGCACCAATAAGCCTTTATACGAAAATTTAACCATACAGTGCCAAGAAATGGACATACCTTTTTTGTCCTTCATCCCTGATGCAAAGTTAATTGATGATTCCTACAACCTAATTGTAGATGCTTTGTTTGGTTTCAGTTTCAAGCCACCTGTTCGCCCAGAATTTGAAGATATTATGAATAAATTGAAAGTACTGAACATTCCTATTTGCAGTGTTGACGTTCCTTCAGGTATTGCAATTTTTTTAAAAGTACAATTGCAATTTGGAACTAATATTTTTTTAATAATTAACTCATAAATTTTAACTTTATGTTTTTATTTCATTTGTGTTTAGAAATTTCATGTTGATCAAAATAATAAAAAAGTTACACCAATTACTAATTGCAGTTTGCAGTACGGTGATTTCGCTGACTAAAAAAGAAAATTTTAAATCTATCATTTTATTTGACATAGTGGAATATAAATAATTCACTATATGCATTAAAAATACAGAAATTTTGCCAGGTAAAGTAAATGGGATAATTATGAGATAATAATAAAATATTTTTAGCTAATACTATAAATAATCTTAAATGTATGTAAAAGCGATTAATAAGTTTTTTATTATTATTATTTCACGGTATTTCTTTAAAAACATCGCACTACCATGTCTAGAAATAAAGTTGAACCTCGATATTTGTCCTCGCATATTTTATTCTAAAGCAGAAACATGCGAGAGGAGACTGTGGTGAAAGGGATTTACAAAGCATGCAGTTTTTTCCTTTGAAAATATGCGTAAACGAATTTGATCTAAGATTTTTTTTGATCTAAAGAACTTTTTAGAATATGTATTAATTTTGATATTTATATTTTAAAAAAAAAAATTTTTAATTTTGAAAATTTTTCTAAAGTAGAATTTAAAAAATCGAAAGTAAAAAAAAGATTTATTTAAACATAATTTTTTTTCATCATTCGATCTGGTGTCCTAAAAACGTGACAGGGGTGATAATTGCTAGCCACCTCCACTCTTTTTGGATCCACCATCAACCTTAAATTGCATAGATGTTGGTCAATTTTATCCCTATAGAACTGTGAGTAATTTTATATTATTACCATCGTTGAACAGCAGACCCAATTTTGAGTTTACGATTACCACTGTTCAACTCCCGTGAACTTGTAATTTAAAACCCGATCCAGAAGATTATTGTATTGAGTATTGGGAGAAAATGTCTTCGTAGAGAACTTTCTGATGGTACTAACCTTCATCTGCGTTACATGGAGAGGAAAACCACGAAAACCTCCCACGGTTAGTCTGACGGCAAGGGGATTCTAACCCGTAATCCGTTTACAACTGAGGATACTTCACGTCAGCTCTGTGCTGGGTGCAAGCCGGATGTGGATTCGTATCGACCAGTCATTGGTGGGATTCGAACCCGGTTCGTTAAAACTATTTACTTATATGTACTAAAAAGAACTGTTGTTTGCTTACTCTTCCCATGCCCAAACTTTTCTCTTAGGATTCTATTAAGATCTATTGGTGAACACCTAACAGATCTTAAGTAATAAATAATTTTGCTCAGTAATTATTTTTTAAAATAACATTAAAAATTAAAGATTTATTGTTTTAACAAATTTGGTGAGTTCTCAACCTTAATATTTTTGCTTACCAAACAGGCCGATATATTAAATAATATTTGTGCGAGCATCTTTACGTTGTGTATGAAGGTGATCGTTTAGTTCTAAATTATTTAACGAATCTCTTTGAGAGTAATTTATAATATGTAGTATAATGTAATTTTCATCTAAAAACAATGCAAATAGTAAAATTGTAATAAGTCTTGACATCGTTTCAAATAAATTTATTTTAAATTGTAGCGTAATAAGATACTATCATAGAATTATGGGTAATAGTTTACAATCGGGGTCCCCTCTCATTTTTGGCGATTTGCAAATAAACGAATGTATCTGTAAATTGTAAATAAACCAATAAGAAAGATATATCATGTTGTTGTTGCTACTTATCTTCAAAGGTCTGACGGCGTCAGACCAGATCAAAAAATCCGTTGACGAGTAAAAGGTCGGAAACAAGGAGGGGAGAAGTGTAAATTTCTTCCTAAAGAAGTCCCAAGTAGTTTAAAATATGTTCAGCTGAAGCCTGATGTTGGTGGCATTTTGGGCAAAGAGGGTAGGATTTTATACCCTGAGAAAAAGTAAGGCATTTTAGATGTTCAAGGCGTGAAAGGCAAGTATTGGTTTTTCTGTCGCATGGAAGAATCAACGACTGTCCCGGCTTACTAGCCCTATAACCAATCATGAGTGGGAGGCACCGGCCATATCCTCCTATTTAAGTTTTTCATCTGAGAAAAAATTTCTAGGTAGGTAAGTTCATCAGATGCAGATGCAGAAGTTGGCAGTCTGCAACCGTCCTTTACTAGACAGTCTGCTTTCTCGTTACCAAATAGATCCACATGGGATGGGACCAACTGGAAATGAATATCATGTTGAAGTGAGATGTACTTCAAGTTGTGTGAAGGATAGATATGTATACTTGTCCTATCACCTATATAGATCCAATTATTAAGATGAAAATATATCATGGTAACCAGAAATGGGATTTTATCAAAATTGAACGAAAATTATCGCCAAACCAAAGGGTCCCCGATATTACACTAGAACCAAATTATGCTATAATGACTCCTATAGTTGTGAACTGTTAATAGAGAAAACAATCTAAATCAAAAACTTAATAATACAGAATGGAATAAAAAATAAATATTTCTGGCAAGTATCTTTAAATGAAGAATGCAAAAATATTTTATAGGAAAGCTTTACCTTAATGACTTATATTAATTTTATACTGATGACAACCAAAACAATATGGAAGTCAGTGAAGCAAAATTGGATCCTTCCATGCGATTTTCCAATCAATAAAAACGTCTACTAAACGGTCTGACTACAATGTGAAACAATGATTATTTTGACTACAATGACTGACTACAATGTTTATTTTTATTATATTTATACCGATCAAAATACCTAATTTTATCTTGTAAAACTTGAATAACTAAGAAAGGATTATAATAAATTTTCTTACTCACAAATTAAATGTTTAGTGAAATGCTTTTTTTTCCCCGCTTAGTCTACTTTTGGCTTACAGCCGTTTGGTTTGTTAACCTTCATGTAATGACCGCTAATAAATTTGTTTATTTGATTGTTGTATGCGATTCCTTATTATTTACAATTGCGTTTTTTTAGGTTGGGATGTAGAAAAAGGTTGTGATGATGGTATACAACCGGAGTTCCTGATTTCTCTAACTGCTCCAAAATTGTGCAGCCAACACTTTAAAGGCAAATACCATTGGCTTGGAGGTCGATTCGTGCCACCTAGTTTGTCATCCAAATATGAACTTAATTTACCTTCTTATCCAGGAACAGATTGTTGTGTTGCTTTACCAATGTCTACATCTTAATTTTATCTCGACCTCTTGTCTTCCTGTTAATTTTGCCTAAATGAATACAAAAAGAAGGAATTATTTGATGGCTTTTTACATTTGACTCAAATAATTAAAGAAAGTTGTTCATTAGATGCGAATATATCAAACAGAATGAAAGCTTGTTAAAAATTATTTAGTTTTTTAAAATTATTTTTGGTTGTGTAATATTGTTTTATATTCCATTTTTCTGTTATAGTTGATATTAATTTATAAATTGTCTCTCGTCTTATAAACTATCTAAGTGAACTATAGTTTACGATGTGAAAAATTTTTTTGTTGTTCCATATTAATGTGTTTAAATAAATATTACTTGAGATATTGATTGGATTATGCTACCAAGTTCTGTTGTGTGAAGTTTTATACTTTATGAAATAAAAATTACTTCTTATATCGAATTTTAATTTTTATGGATACCTCTGAAGTCCATTAATTTATCATACCTGTCATTCCTTTTCTATTATTATAGAATTTGTAATATTTGTGAAAACTTTTTATGCAGTTTTTGGGTGATAGCAAGAAATTCACATTAAGTTAATGCAGTCGAATCTCATTACGCTTCAAACGAAGAAAAATAGTTTTTCCATCTCCGGATTTTGTTAAACAATAATGATTGCAAAGATTTAAGACCTGTTTATACGATCCAAATTCTTGGATGAAGATTGATTGAAATTGATGGAAACTTGTTTTGCTAATCGAACTCGGATCGTGTAAACGATCATCCGAGTTCTTGTTCCAAGTCCTTGGACGATAGTAGAGCGTGTTCTACTTTCCATCGAAGTTTTTCCTCCCTTAACCAATCAGCATCTTAAGTTTTGTGACGTCAACAAGATTATGTCATTTTCTTGTCCGTTTTCATATATTTTTATCCTAATAAATTAATCTGTCAGTATCTATTTGTGTTATGATTTTATTTGAATTTATTTAATAATTTTGAATTCATGTAATTATCATTTTATAATGTTGAATATAAACAATTCGCATTCGCAAGTTTTTCATCGGACCAACCAGTGACATTCAAGAACTGTAGGATAGAGTCAACGAATCATCAAATATATCAGAGAGAGAAATTGCTCCAAGTTCTCGGATTCAAGAACTTGAACCGTGTAAACAGGCCTTTATACTTATTCTAAAATACCAACTTTCCCTTACAAAACAAAGTAAATATTGCCCCTAATGAAAACAAGTTCTTTAATTTGACGTTTGTGGTGACCTCCCTCGTCTAAGATTTTTTCTGAACTTGACATGTGAAAATAGTACATTTATTTGTTTTTGTACCTGAAGAAAGAGGGGTCGTACTTAACTTACATCAATCTGAAATTGATGACATCACCAACTGAACACCTGCGGAGGCGGGACGTAGAACTTTCATTAGTCTTATTGAGGCTACAGTTGTAAAAATAAATGGAGAAATAAACTGAACAGAAGATTTTATGTGATGTTAGTAATGGGGTTTTAAGAAAAATCAGCTATTGCAGCAAAGTACCGAATACCTGGCTAATACTCTTTCGACAGTCTTCTTTGACATCTTTGCTCTAGTAATTTTTTTTTAATTATTTTGTATTTCGAGTTGTATGAATATACAACTCGAAATTTCTTCTTCGAAGTTTCTTCTTCAAAATTTCATACTCAAAATTGTTTTTAATTTTTTATGCTCTCTTCCGTGTTTCTCCTTTTCATTTTGAGTTTTGGCATGGAAGATGGTCCTTTAATACAGAGGTTACCAATTTTTTCAGCAATGGAACCCTAAATGATGAACCTTCTTCCGATGGAACCATAAGTAAATAAAGACAATTCATAAAGTAAATAAAGACAATCTCGAACGTATTTACCAATAAAAGACTTATTTTTTAAAACCACTTAATTAAAAGAATGAGGAGTAAATATTAAATCAGTTTTTATGTCCGACTAATAAATTCGAAGTCACGGTGCTATTTACTTGTGTTTGGTGCAATGTACACTACCGGTCAAAAGTTTGCGAAAATTTTGAAATCTACAAAGAAAAGGTCTAAATTCAAATGTTCATAGAACTGCGAAAAATCATTCAAATTTCAGGAAAATTTGATATATTCTAAAGTGAACCCTCTACTGTTAGTTACATATAATCGAAATACAATACTTTGTTTTTTGCGAACTGAATCCAGCTTTTCATCAAGGATTGTTTTTATGGTGAAAAAATTCGTTAAGTTTGAACACTTGCCAAAGTTGCAAAAAAAAATTTTTGTACTTTCTGTTAATAGAAAATAGTTATTTGAACCGTTCTATGTAAGCCCTCAAAATTTCAGATCGATTAAATTTTTTTTTGAGAAGTTAAAGAATTTTGAAAAACATATGTACTTTTCCCGATTTTTGAGCATTCCACATATGCGGTCTTTTGGTCTATATATCTTCTAGCAAAGAACTTTTTAATTTTAATGTTTTCTATTTTTTCAAATAATTAGTATTGATTATAAAACAAATATTCTTATTCATTATTGTAATTATTGTTATTACAAAGAATTTATTATGAATATAATTAAAACAATATCTCATAGATGTCGCATTTCATCTAAAATTTGTTTGTTCTTGCAAACGATGCTCTGATATTTCGAATCGAAATCAGTTATGGGACATTTTACAACAGGAATGGAACTCTATATCACTTGAAGTGATTAATGGTTTGGTAGAACGAATGACACGCGTATGTAAGGCTATAATAAAAGCAAAAGGTGGATGGTTTGAGGAATCTAAGATTTAAATGTTAATTTATTTAATTACAAAAAGCGAATAAGAATATGTTAAATATTTGACCTGTTGTATATAAAATAGTTTAGTAAAAATACAAATTTTTTATACTATTGTTATTATTTTTTTAGAATTATTTATGTAATTATTGTTATAACTTTTTATTTTAATTTAATGTGAAGTAAAAACATCACAACAAAACTAATACATATAAGCAATAATATAAACAATAAATATAAACAATAATAATTATAATAATGAATAAGAGTATTTGTCTTATAATAAATATTAATTATTTGAAAATATAGAAAACATTGAAATTAAAAAGTTCTTTGCTAGAAGATGTATAGACCAAAAGACTGCATATGTGGAATGCTCAAAAATCAAGAAAAGTACACATGTTTTTCAAAATTCTGTAACTTCGTCAAAAAAAATCGAATCGATCTGAAATTTTGAGGGCTTACATAGAACGGTTCAAATAACTATTTTCTATTAACAGAAAGTACAAAAAAAATTTTTTGCAACTTTGGCAAGTGTTCAAACTTAACGAATTTTTTCACCATAAAAACAATCCTTGATGAAAAGCTGGATTCAGTTCGCAAAAACAAAGTATTGCATTTTGATCATATGTAACTAACAGTAGAGGGTTCACTTTAGAACATATCAAATTTTCATGCAATTTGAATGATTTTTCGCAGTTCTATGAACATTTGAATTTAGACCTTTTCTTTGTAGATTTCAAAATTTTCGCAAACTTTTGACCGGTAGTGTATGCTTGTCACAAAAAATGAATGAAACAAGCAGTCGGCTTTTTTTGAAATAAAAACTAAAGGAAATTATTGCTGTTAGCGTTGAAAATTGTTATAATTCTTTTTCAGTGCCATTCTGCTTTAAATAATTTTATAAGACAGGGTGCGTAGCGTTTGTAAGAAGTGCTTAAAGGTGCTTATTTTTGATTTTCGTTTCTTAAAAGCCCTTAAAGGTGCTTTTTTCATTGGGTCTTTTTAAAAAGTGCTTAATTTTCCCTGTTCCAAATTGAGATTTTTCCTTTATCATATTGATTTTCGCAACGAATTATGGAGTAAGACACTGTTCACATTGTTCTATTCAACGTTTTCACAATTAATTGAACCCCAATCTATTTCGGCGCATCGTCAGTCCGTAGCGTATGAAAATATCATTCGATTTACATGATTCAAAAATTTCGACAGTTGTCAAAAACAATTCCAAAAGTTTTTTTTATTTTTTGACATGGCGGTCAAAACCAGATAAAACCGTCCATTGTCAAAAACTTTCTAACCCTGCCTAATTATATTTTTTAAAGTGCTTCAAAAGTTTATTTGAGTGCTTGAAAAGTACTTAAAAGGTGCTTATTTTTTGTTGAATAATTTGGTTGCGCACCCTGTAAGAGCAACCGAAATATGAAATAAATAATTGATTGTTTATTGAATCTAACAATAATTGAAAATTTCAAATGTTACTAGTTAAAACAAATGTCCTAATTCTCAGAACCCTTTTGACTATAGAACGGAACCCAAGGTTTCGCATAACACCATTTGGGAACCACTGCTTCAATATGAAGCCGAAACGATCAGATGCTTGTTTAGTTTCTCAATCAAAATATTACATGAATAAAATATCTCCTTAGCAAAATATTGCCTTTACAGAATATCGCGACTATATTTCAAAATCTGAGCTTAAAATGACAACGAAAGATATTCAATCTGATACAACAAAAGTAATTATAAACACATACACACACCCATTTGCAAGGTTCATATCTTGAGTAAGTATAAGAATTAGAATGTAATTACATTTAGAAGGAATTTTTGAATCCTTTAAATTTTTAAAATATCACCCACACTCATGTGCCGAAGATAGTTTTTCATTAGAGTCTTGTAAAAGTATAATTTATTAAATTTTGACCATTAATATTTTCATTAATAATATTGATTATTTATGAAGGATATTTATTAGCATTTAATACTCATTCATCAGTATAAATAGAATTAATCTGATTAGCTCTGAGTAAAATAATTTATAATTTAGAGGAAGTTTAAAATCAAGTAACGGAAATCTTAGTGTAATTAGAAAAACCACTAAACGCCCCGAGTTCTGTTCCAAGACTTAAAAAAATTACAGTTTTTATTTTTTTTAAATAATGTGTCATATTAAAAAGTTATACATTTAATGATAACTAGGTTGTTAAATTTTTAAAAATAAAATATTTCATATTTTATTCTAAATTAGCGTAAGCATAATTAATTACATTAATCAATTTATTTTCATAAATAATTATTTGTTATTAATAATCATTAACGAACATCAAGATAATAAAAGCATTAACTGTCAATAAGTAATAATTATACAAATTTTTTTTAAGATTGTTCATTTTTTAAATCATACCATTTATCTTACATTTTAGCTGTACCCTTAGCCCAAAAATAAAAAATAGTAATGAAATTTACAAAAAATTGTAAATATATGTCTTTAAATTTACAAGAGACTCTTTAAAAACTAGTTTTAAAAATTTGCATTCGGAAATGTTTTTTTTTTTTTAACTTTAGTAGCTTCAACGTGCGATCGTTTTTGAAACTGGTTTATGCACTTTTTATTTGTTTTGTAGCTTTATACAGAAATCGCTCAGAAAAGGGGGGGAAATTTTATACATTTCTATAAATTTTTATTTTAGTTTAACTTTTATCAGGAGCAATTTTCTAAACTTTAGAACACTAAATATACATTTTTACAAAATAAATGTTTTTTGCGAGTCATCTTAAAATTCCCATTCATTGGATTAAATTTATAATTACTTTTAATTATAGCAGTGAAATTCAGTTACATTATTTTTTATGAATACTTGTTTTAATTGAGTTATATTGTGACAAGAAAAATTAGAGAATTTAATTTTCCCAACTTGCATAGTGGTCTAAAAACTAACAACAGTAACTCAGCCAAATAAAAAATTTAAAAAACGTGTTTGTTTTGATTTAGTTTCTAAATTTTACTTAATTTTTAATTAGTAGGGAAAGAATATTTGCTAACAATTTTTATTTTGTGTACCTTTTGAAAACTAAAACTAAACTAAATGATGTAACCAATTTTTAGTTAAAATTTCCCGTAAAAAGGATTACGGTGACACTCCAATTTATCTATTTCTAATAGCGTGGGAGAACGCAATACGGATTTAAATCTTATCAACGAAGATTACAATTTCACCTGCTGAAACGGCTAATTCGTAATAGTGAGATTCGAACATTTTTTTCTTCCAGACTAGCTCCATCTGACATGGCCTTCGAACATGTGTCTCTGATTTTTGGAATTTTACTGTGCTTTCCTGTCATATGTAAGAACTTCTATTTTTGTAGCCTTATTTTGATCACATTGATGATATTTGATCGTGTCTTTGATCATATATATTAAATCCTTGTCAACAAAGAGCCTTATTCGTGTTCTATTTTCCTATCTAAAAAAAGTCTTAAGTTCAAAATAAACACTTTTAAAAAACGTGTATATTAAAACGGGAGAATTTAAATTTATATTCGATCCCAGAAGTGACAGCAAAGAAGGTAACAAACGCATTTTCTATTAAAAAATGGAATTAGAATAATTCTTGTACATTCGTTTAAATAGGTAACAAACGCGTTTTCTATAAATGAAAAAAATGGAATTAAAATAATTCTTGTACATTCGTTTAAAATTATTGTTCCTATTTTATAATAAATAATTAGTTTTCCAATAATTATGATTTCGGGATTTTTAACTGTTATAATTTATTGTTAAATAAATTTTTCTTTCAGATAAATATTTGAATCCTAGATCATGCGAATACAATAAACATAAAAATTCAACTTCTTTTAGGAAGGAAAGGCGCTCTGTTTAAGTTATTATTTTTCTTCGCCCGCCAACTGCAATTATCATTATCAAAATTGACTGTCTTCATATTCTTCTTTTAGAAAAATTTTTCATGCTCGCTATTTATAGTCAAACTTCACCAGTCTAAATTAGTTTATAACTGTTAGTTGAAAAATTGCTGGTAGGGAAAAATATCTAAACATATAGAAATAAAATATTTCTGAACATATTTTTAGTTAATTTGATATTGTTTTGTGTTAAAGTGAGTGAGAGATGATAATAATGAATAGAGCGGTATAAGTGAGAGGTGATAATAATGAATACAGAGGTATAAGTGAGAGGTGATAATAATGAATAGAGAGGTATAAGTGAGAGGTGATAATAATGAATAGAGAGGTATAAGTGAGAGGTGATAATAATGAATAGAGAGGTATAAGTGAGAGGTGATAATAATAAAGAGAGAGGTATAAGTGAGAGTTGATAATAATGAATAGAGGTATAAGTGAGAGGTGATAATAATGAATAGAGAGGTATAAGTGAGAGGTGATAATAATAAAGAGAGAGGTATAAGTGAGAGGTGATAATAATGAATAGAGGTATAAGTGAGAGGAGATAATAATGAATAGAGAGGTATAAGTGAGAGGTGATAATAATGAATAGAGGTATAAGTGAGAGGTGATAATAATGAATAGAGAGGTATAAGTGAGAGGTGATAATAATAAAGAGAGAGGTATAAGTGAGAGGTGATAATAATGAATAGAGGTATAAGTGAGAGGTGATAATAATGAATAGAGAGGTATAAGTGAGAGGTGATAATAATGAATAGAGAGGTATAAGTGAGAGGTGATAATAATGAATAGAGAGGTATAAGTGAGAGGTGATAATAATAAAGAGAGAGGTATAAGTGAGAGTTGATAATAATGAATAGAGGTATAAGTGAGAGGTGATAATAATGAATAGAGGTATAAGTGAGAGGTGATAATAATGAATAGAGGTATAAGTGAGAGGTGATAATAATGAATAGAGGTATAAGTGAGAGGTGATAATAATGAATAGAGAGGTATAAGTGAGAGGTGATAATAATGAATAGAGGTATAAGTGAGAGGTGATAATAATGAATAGAGGTATAAGTGAGAGTTGATAATAATGAATAGAGGTATAAGTGAGAGGTGATAATAATGAATAGAGGTATAAGTGAGAGGTGATAATAATGAATAGAGGTATAAGTGAGAGGTGATAATAATGAATAGAGGTATAAGTGAGAGGTGATAATAATGAATAGAGGTATAAGTGAGAGGTGATAATAATGAATAGAGAGGTATAAGTGAGAGGTGATAATAATAAAGAGAGAGGTATAAGTGAGAGGTGATAATAATGAATAGAGGTATAAGTGAGAGGTGATAATAATGAATAGAGGTATAAGTGAGAGGTGATAATAATGAATAGAGGTATAAGTGAGAGGTGATAATAATGAATAGAGGTATAAGTGAGAGGTGATAATAATGAATAGAGAGGTATAAGTGAGAGGTGATAATAATGAATAGAGGTATAAGTGAGAGGTGATAATAATGAATAGAGGTATAAGTGAGAGTTGATAATAATGAATAGAGGTATAAGTGAGAGATGATAATAATGAATAGAGGTATAAGTGAGAGGTGATAATAATGAATAGAGGTATAATAGAGAGGTGATAATAATGAATAGAGGTATAAGTGAGAGGTGATAATAATGAATAGAGAGGTATAAGTGAGAGGTGATATAAATAAAATAAAATTGACATGAAAAGAACTATCAATGTAATCATAATATTGATATAGAAAAAAATTCTCTTTTACCGAGTAATTATCACACATACGCGTTTTTTCTTATTACTATGTTTTCATTAACGATCAACATTAAAAATGGGCTTCAAATTGTTTCACGTCAAGGCCTATATTTCAAAAATAATAGGAAGGGGAAGTTAAAATAAGTCATAATTGTAGAGAATACTTATTATTATAGATTTAGGCTTGTTATATTAACTAATAATTTCAGAATAATTGTGCTTAGAATAGTTATTCCAAATTTAAATAATGATATAATCCAAAGGAAATATTAACTATCTTAATGTAATGGAAGTAAAACTGTCCCACGTTTTGGGTTAGAACGGTCAAGGAGGTTGAGGCTTCACAATTTCATAATCAATGACATGATACTTTACTGTATTTTTCGCAGAAAAAACTTTAAATAATAGATTTTTTTTTTCTTCTGTTTTTAACCGTTATCCGCACACTATAAAATGTTCCCGTTTTTTTACGGAATTTCTCCGTATATTTGACGGATTTAACTGTTTTTTTCTCAAAATAATTTTTCTCTGTGTTTTACCCAAATCATAAACGGATTAAACCATCTTGTTCAAACTTCAGTTTTTGCCAAGCAATTGTGCTTTCCGTAAGATTATTTTACCTTTCTTCAAATCATTTCACTATTGTTTTCTATATTCGCTCTTACTTTTCAGAAATTATTTTATGATTATGAAAATAGCATAGATAAAATTGTGATTCGACTTCATCATCAAATTGATAATCTGTTACTAGATACATTTTTTTGACACCTTTAAAAGAGTAGGCCAATATAGTTTTAAACGTTTTTACTCTTAAATTTGATTTCAATGGGAAAAACTTTTAAGGTATAGTCAGTTTAAGATATGTTTTCATACCGGAACACTAGAGCTGCCGCGGTTCAGGTGACAGAGTGCTCGCCTTCCATCGTAGTGACCCATGTGTTGACTCACCATATGAATTCTACTCTCGGCTCGCACCGTCAAATTGAAGCTGCCATAGCTGTTCTAAATAACTGCCATAGTTAGTAGTAATTTTATGCGGCCATATTTATTTTACAATTTTGTCTTTCTAAAATAACAGAGTTTTTTGTTGTTGTTAAAATAACAGAATTTGTTCGTTACAATAAGGGAGTTAGCTAAAATAGCAGTGCTTGTCTTCGTAAGAAACATGTGCTAGATTTTGTGAAATAAACGGTTTTATGCTGGCACACCAGCAGACAGTTTTTGTTCAATAAATTCAACAGATTTCATAACAGTGTAGCACTGTGCAATGCGCACCAACCGCATTTACTTCATAGACAAACTTGTAGCCATAGATCAATCTGAAGCTGAGTGGTTTAGAAGTCACCAACGGGAATAATATCTTACAATGAAACCTCAGTTCATAATTGAATAACCCGATTAAAAAAACAAAAGAAAACATACAAGAATAAGATTTTTCATTTAAAACCAACATTAATCTTATTTGCAATTGAATAATTTCGAGCAAATCGAATTCGAAATATATTGAGATTCGATGCAATATTGAAATCGAGCTATTGCAAAATAAAAGTATCGATTCCTTTTCAGATTCTTCGGTGATTCTGGATGGCATAGAATATTGCCAACTCTACAATCCCCCATGGGTTAAATATAAAGGCTACTGTTATTTGTTCCATCAAGATTGGAAGACTCGAGTTTCCTTTTATGATGCAGAGGATGAATGCCGTGGAAGAGGAGGACATCTTGCTTCCATTCATTCCGAAGACGAGAACAATTTTTTTGTCAGAATGGTATGAATTTCATTCCATAAAGTTTTTTTTTATCGCATGTATGATATGTATTCGAAAGTTTTTCGCATAATATGTAGGTAAGAGACTCTTAATTCAAAGAAAATTTATTCGTAGAATGTAGGAGCATTATTCAATTTTACTACTGCTGTTAAACCATTTTGATTCTAAAGGTTCCATTTATAATCTTTTTATTATTCCAGAAACTATGCGAATTTATTAATCCTTCTTAGATGCAATATTAAAATTCAATGAACTGAATTTTGTGGTCAATATTGCATTTCCGCCATGTTTAATAGAAAATAAAAGGTTTAAATAATAATTTTTTAAAAATGGCAGTTGAAAAGTTAAGAAATAAATAAAAAGGTGTCTTGGGATTTTTTTTACTCTATTATGACCCCATATGAACCGGTAGAAACTCGCTAGATTGACTTTCACAATAGTAAACGAACAGAGCGAAACAAACAGAAACAGTAGAGAAATTTTGTACTATGTTGTACAACACACGAAACAAGAAACGCAACACGCTGAGTAATTTTTGTTCCAATGATCGATTTTCAAGTACTAGAACTCAAACTTTGTGGTTCACAGTTCTCAAATATGCTAATTAACTGCTAAAAACGATGTTTTATGTTGCGAAATCAGACGCAAGAACGTACTATCTCTGATTTTGACGGATTAGGATTTCTTACCCTCAAAATATGGGGTTAAGTCGCAATCTGGAAAAGATGGTCCCAATTTAATCAAGAGCTACAATAAGTCTGGACCCCTTAAATGTTAATTTTATGTTTTTACATATTTATCCCGATGTCGAAAACTTTTTATCCAATTGAAAATTTTTGCACACAATTATAAAATTCGTCTATCCAAAGATAATTCCTTACAAAAAGAAATGTTTTTCAATAATTTGTTATTTTTATTATTTTATTTAATAATAGTCGAAATTTTAAGGTTTGCGAATTTCAAAAAGTAATTTGAAAGGACAAAATACAAAAGTTGAACAAAATCGGTCGAATAATTCCGGAGAAAACGAATTTTTAAAAAGTGGTATATTTAAAAATCGATTTCTCAGAAACCATTCGACTGATTTTGTTCAAATTTAATATTTTGACAATTTATATCGCAGTTTTTAAAATGATGTAAAATTTTGTACAACTTACTTATAAATTTTTTAAATCAGTAAAATCAATGAATTACTCTGATTAAATAAATTTTATTGTAAAAATTTCGGTGTAATATTTGATTGTAAAAATAGTTTTTACGATAAAATGGATTTTACGGATGATACATCTAAAGCGGCAGTATTTTGTACCGTAATTTGATCCGGAATTTTTTGCAGTTTTGTTGCTGTAACGTTAACCTGCCCAGCCATGTGATTTAAGTGACATAGTTGGGCTTAATCATGTATTTTTCTCGAGTTATAAATACTCAATTGCCAACAGTTTAATTTATATCAATGACTTTTGCTAAGCCAACGAGGAAATTTAATTTTCAAACGTGTCTCCCAAACAATCTAGATTGAAAAATTTTTAGGATCGGGGTCTAAAATTGCCTCTTGCCGTCTAATTTTCTGGATTCTTTCCCAAATGGTTCTGGAGTTCTGCAATAAGCAAGTAGGCAGGCATACACACAAACAAATTCTTACTTTTATTATTATAAATTTAAGAAAGTTATTATTTGATAGGCTAATAGTGGTGTATTCCGAGGTCGCCAATGGATTGGACTAAATATATTGAAGGGAAATACGACTCCTGAGTGGACAGATGGCACTCCTGTTAACTATACAAAAATCGTTCCAAAAGATTTCTACAAGAATGAGAAATGCTTCATATTCATGCGTGATAAGAGTAAGTTAATTAATAATTTTCTTATTTTATTGGTCAATGTTTGATTCGAACTCTGAAATGAAGCCGAATGATTTTATTCATTGCAACGAATGGTCGTTTTATAAACGAATTCACATCAATCGAACTACCATTCCAGAAGATTCCTCCAAGAATGAGAAATGTTTCACATTCTTGTGTGCACATGAAATTTTCACATGAAATCATTTCTCTATGCAAAACTATTTCTCTTTGTTGTCGTTCCGTTCTTATTGGATGAACCAAAAAATTACATAGAAGGCATCTTTAATTAGCAAAGAAAAAGACACGAAAATCTTTAGGTGCCATAAATATTTACATATAAAAGTTACAACGGTATTTACCTTAAATATTTATCTCTTCTGTAATGTTTTTTTTTTTTTTTTTTTTTTAAATTTTGGTTTGATTTGATTACAGAAATATTTAACATAAATAGGAAGTCATCTTCAACTACTTTTAATTATTATACTGTCTATATTTAACTTATTTTACCTTTTCAGCTGTTTTTATGGTGTTTTATTAAAATAGGACTTTATTAAAAACGGAACAATTTTACTCAAAAGTAATAATCTTATTCAATAGTATTGGCATAAATTAAAAAGTTAAGTTTTTATATTTAAATATAATGAAGTTGCTCTATGATATTACCTAATATGAAGCCAACCTTTGTCAAGCCAACCTTTGTAAAGCCAGCCTTTGTAAAGTCAGACATTTATAATAATAATTATAATATGGACATTTATAATAAGTATTGGAAAAAAAGCAAATTATCAGTCAGTATTAATGAATGCGACGAAATCACGCAGAAAACTGCAAAACATATACAGACACAACTAATTAAGCTAAAGTCTACGCAATTTATTTTTACTTATTATTTATCGTTAATATACATTATTAGATTAAGCAAGACATGTTCATAGAAGTTATTCATCACATCAAAATAAAGATTAACTATATTCAGTATCATTTGGCATAGTGCTATTATTCGTGGTCCAAAGTAAAAAATTACCATATACAACTATTTCCTTTGGTACTTATCTTTTTCATTGGGCCATAAGAAATCTATTTTCAATTTCCATAGTACCTGTATTAAGTATATCTTGGTACCAATATTAGTATATTTAGAGCGTATATTTTTAATAAAAGTATTATCTATTACCAAAATTCTCATATAGGAATAAGTAATTTATCTTTATTGATTAAACTTTTTACAACAAAATGTATGGTATTTTTAATTTCAATTTGTATGTACTAGCAAAATTAATTGATTGTAACTCTTAAAACTAATAAGTAACAACACTGAATATTTGACTGAATGTGGTAAAATATACTATTGTTATTGCCGTTAAACTTGCTGTGATAATTAGAACCAATTATACCAATATAGATGCCTAATATACGCACTGTGATAATAGGTTATTTATGACCCTCCGAAATGGATAATGGACCATACTGCACATTCATAACATTTAATACATAACCTTTACTTTTTGCTATTTGTTGTATATTCCGTTGAGGCTTTATACTATTAGATTTACCATAATATAAGTTAGAAATTTCATTCGCCCAAAGAAAGATTAACTATACATGTATCATCATTTTTCATCTGATATTCAGAATTTACAATTATCCCACGGCTTCATATTCAAATTTCAATTCTCATAATTCAAACTTCAATTTTCTTTTATCAACTCTTGTTGAGTTTCCAAATTTAGGTTTAAAAAGTCATGCTCAAAAGCGTAAATATATTAAATACATCGATAGATGAAACACGTGGTTTCATATACCTTTTGAAATACAATTTCAGAGACGTCATCATTATACTTTGCGAAATTATGAACGTTGATTTTACTTGTGATAAGCTAACGTAAGAAATAAAAGAGGAATATTTCATAAAAACATGCGATAAAACTAATTTTTGATTTTTCAGAGCAGTAAAATAGCAATACACTCATATTTTAAATCCTATGGAAAACTCATTCTGTGGGATGTAGCGCGTGAACCGGTTGACGGAGGGAGCTTTAAAATAGACAGTTAGGTCTGTCGAGTTTACGAACGTATGTATAAAAACCAAATTTGGTGTGGATGGGTTAAGAACTGCGGATTTTCATACGGTACGTATACACCGAAGAGCCATTACATTATGACCACCCTGCTAATAATATGTAGGACCACCTTTAGCCCTCAAAACTGCTAGCACCCGCCGTGGCATTGATTCCACAAGGTGCTGATAGGTAGTCTGAGGTATCTGGTACCAAAGCGATCACCAAATGGTCCTGCAATTCCCTCACATTGCGAGGGGGTAGCGTGGCAGCACGAATTTGGTTTTCCAAGTAGGACCACAAATGCTCTATTGGATTAAGGTCAGGTGAGTTTGGGGACCAAGACATGACTTAAAAGTCACTGGAATGTTCCTCGAACCAATCCATGACGATTCGTCCCTTATGGCATGGTGCATTATCCTGTTGGTAAACACCATCCCCCGCAGGAAAAACTGCTGCCATGAATGGATGAACCTGGTCTGCAACTATGTTCAAGTAGCTTACAGATGTCAGGGATTGTCCTATGAGGATTATGGGTCCTAATGTGCCCCATGAAAACATTGTTCCTGGGCGAGAAACCATGAAAACCTGGGCGAGCCTATTGTTATAGATGGAGGGTGATCATAATGTAATGGCTCTTCGGTGTATATACACATACACACGCACGCACATTTGCATGTGAACTATGCTACTTTATTTAGATAGATTTTATGCAAAATTATAGACAATGTAGGCGATTAAAATAATTATAGTAAAATAATTATTTGAAATTTTTAAAAAATACTAGAAATTTACTTTCCGCACTATTGCTAAATAATCTATTCGAAAAAAACGTCTAACGAGTTTTTATAGTAACAGAAAATTGCATAAGAATTTATAAAAACAAGTTTGTGAATTCAGTTTTCATAATAATAGACCAAATTTTATCCCAATAGAACTGGAAATTAACATGGCGGAACCGAATCTGTATAAACAGAATGAAACATTGAATGAGAATAAGACAAACGTCAAGAAACGCGAGTGATTATGAAGCAACCATGGAACTGGCAGCGAGTAGAGATTGAAAAACAAAGAAAACAAAGGAAGGAAAACAAAACCTAAACTTACAATAACTTTTACAACACTTAACGTACGGCAACAGATTTGACAGTTCGGATAGCGTGCAACTGGTTTCGTGTCACAAAACGGGCCAATACACGAATGTTAACACTAAGTCAATAACTCTTTTCTACTTTTTCTTATTCGTCAAATTAATGTGCACCGCTTTAATAAGAACTCTGAAAATAATTTGATTTCAATGATTGTTTCGAAAAAGTGGGTTAAATACAAATAGTATACATCAAGCGTATATATATATTCCGAAAATTTTTTTCACGTATGAAACGTATAATAAAAGCTCGATGTGCAGTGCGCAAAAAAGTAAACAGAATAAGTTTTCATGTAATGATCGAATGTTCATCTTGGTAAGAATCAATCTTAATTATTCAGGGGGGTAACCTCAAATATTCTAATTAATTAGTGCAAACGATATTTTAAGATTAATTAAGATAATATTTTGAGATAGCGATATTTTAAGCGTACCTTCTCTGAATAAGCATACCATTTGTTCGACGAACTTCAGACCCCCAAAATATAGCGTGTAGCCGCAATATGAGATATATGGTTCCAATAGTGTGATCAGGAGAGCGGTCTAAAGTTTGGACCCCTTAATGTTAATTTTACTTTTTGAGGCGTCCGCTATATCTCGAGAACTTCTAAAGTGAATTGAAATTTTCTCGCGAACAATTATACAATTCGTTTAACCCAAGATAATTCCATGCAAAAAATACCTTTAGTAAATATTTATTATTTGTATTATTTTATTTAAGTATAGTCTAAAAAATTTTGAATTGTAAGGCATACAGAATTTCGCATCATTTCAAAGAAAGTAATTCTACAAGGCAAATGCAACATTTAAGCGGAATCGGTCAAATAGAAATCGAAAATTGAAAAAGTCGTGTATTTAAAATTCGTTTACTTAATACATATTGCAACGATGTATCATGAATTCTAGTCAAACTAAAAATAAATAACTATTTTGAATTTAAGTCGAATACGAAGTTACTATTTTAAAATATACTTAAATTGATTTGGGATACAATAACTATACCATAAAGTTAAGTTTTTTAGACTGAAGTTTTTTATTTAATAAATTTCATTTAAACTAAGTGTCATAATTTTATTGTGTTTAATAAATAAATAAATAAAAATAAATAAATAAGTAAAAATAAGTAAATAAATAATATCCAAATAGTGATACAATAGTACTTTAACCGTCTAACCATTGAGTCCGTCTAACCATAGAGTCCTAACCTACCTGCTGTTACGGAAACAATTATGCACTTCAAAGTGGGAAACTTTTGATACTTTTCTCATGGACTAGAATCAAAACCTGTTTTAAAAATGCTTACGGTACACCCAGTACATGAAATGTTTAGCTTCGTAACCATAGTTACTGATAGTGCTCTATAGATAGTTGACGTGGGAATTTCTTTAGCACAGCACTTCCTTAAACAGACGGAGGTGTCTTTCCACACCGATCTCCCGGTGTCTTACCTCCCCACAGCTCTTCTCCATTGCTAAAGCCAAAAATAAAGCAGCATGGCTTACTCCAACCAGTCATAATTGGTACCAGGGTACCAGACCGGGTAGCTGTTTGACAACTGACAAAGACCGTCAGTCTCAAACCGCCATCACACGTCTCCGCCGTGGACACCTGAAATCACTGAGGTACTCTGGAGGAGAAAAGTGCTTTGCCCTCTGTACCATGTGCTCTTCGGCCCAGGCATCCCCTGAACATCTACTGGACTGCCTCGGTCTTTTAAAACAAGACCTAATTGAAAGACCCTTACTTGTTTTGGACTTTTTGAAGGTGAACAATCTCATGGACCTTGTCTAGCTAGGCTAGAAATGGGGATTTTAAAGAAGAAGAAAGATTTCTTTAGTTAGACAAGCAATATAGCCAATTGTTAAGCATTTCATATAATAATATATTTATATTTTTTGCTGCAGGAACTTATTTAAAAATTCATTCAACATTTTTTTTTATTAGATTAGTGGATCTTACTATATTTTAACTACTCTTTATTTTATGGTAGAAGGGTGGCGTCCAGAAGATTGTGGGCTCCACTATTCTGCAGTGTGCAAAAGACCAGAGGATGTTACTCCTACCACGATCGCTCCCCCAACAACTATTCCACCCCCCTCTGGATATTGCCCTAAAGATTGGATTCAATTCGGTAGGTTCCATAGGTATTATTTTGTAACTTATTAGTATGGATAAGTTCAATCAGTGTAAAATCAATTGTTTTGGAAGAAATAGTCATTTAACTGTAAAATTTTATGTGTTACCATAAACTTTTTTAGTAATGCGGCGATAAATCAAAACCAAAATTGATCTTACTGAGTGTGAGTTATAAAAATAAGTATTTGATTCAGTATTGAATGCTTTATTTTAGGTCAAAAATGCTACAAGTTTTTTGGAAAGCTGGAAGAAGACAGAGTGAGTTTTAAACAAGCAAGGGACGCTTGTTGGTCATTGGGAAAGGGCAATGATCTGGTATCTATACACAGCATGGAAGAACAAGGTAAACTTGTTTCGAATTAGGCTTTTATCATCGTCAATAAGCAGCGCAATCTAAAAATACACCTTTACATCCATGAAATTTTGAGCTCAACTCAAACATAAAAGAATTTAGTCAAACATAAAAAACGAGATTTCTCGATGGGAATATACATGGTGAATAACAAAACAGTACTGCAGGTAGGTGAAACAATCTAACCTTTAATGATAGAAGCACAAAACATGATACCATATATACACCGAGGTGCCATTACATTATGACCACCCACCATCTATAACAATGGGCTCGCCCAGGTTTTCATGGTTTCTAGCCCAGGAACAATGTTTTCATGGGGCACATTAGGACCCATAATCCTCATTGAACAATCTCTGACGTCTGTAAGCTACTTGAACATAGTTGCAGACCAGGTTCACCCATTCATGGCAACAGTTTTTCCTGCGAGGGATGGTGTTTACCAACAAGATAACGCACCATGTAATAAGGGTCAAATCGTCATGGATTGGTTCGAGGAACATTCCAGTGACTTTCAAGTCATGTCTTGGCCCCCCAAATTCACCTGACTTTAATCCAATAAAGCATTTGTGGTCCTACTTGGAAAACCAAATTCGTGCTGCCGCGCTACCCCTTCGCAATGTGAGGGAATTGCAGGATCAGTTGGTGAGCGCTTGGTACCAGATACCTCAGACTACCTATCAGCACCTTGTGGAATCAATGCCACGGCGGGTGCTAGCAGTTTTGAGGGCTAAAGATGGTCCTACATGCTATTAGCAGGGTGGTCATAATGTAATGGCTCTTCGGTGTATATGAAGCTTTAATTTTAGACTATAGGTGTTACTTTGTGGTCTGCTGGGTATCAAAAATTTTAGGAAGGTTAATTAATTAAAGCAATTTACACTAAACAGAAGAAGGCACATGTTATATTGTAGTGGAAGTACATCGAGGAGAGGCGCCGCAATATCCCATCAAAAAACGAAAAGAACATAAAAAATCATACCTTCATCTCAATCCACTGGAGAAAAGGAGACATCAAACAATTTGGCTTAGCTGCAATAGTTTTAAAAGACACAAGGAAAAGTCCAGAGTTCAGATTTTTGTAGTTTATTAATGTGGATCACTTCTTTTCACGAAAATCGTTGGGGCAGCAGAATTACAAGCATGTCCAGTTAGGGGTCACAAGGCATATATTTTAACAATGGCAGATAAGATTTCTGGGGATCATCTTTTCATCTCTTAGTAGTAGCGTCAGTGGCGGCTGGCAGTGGTAGCAGTCGACAAATAAACATGTCGCTTCTGGAAAGGCGATCCAAAAAAATTTAAGATGGTGATTGATTTTCGTTCTTGTCGCAAAACTGCATCCTTGAGGAGTCGGCGGGCAGGTACTACGCCATTAAGAAAGGGTTAAAGTTCCGTGCCTCAAACAGAGAGAAAACGGAGCAAAATAAACGCTCATTACGCGAGCGAGGTGACTGAGAAAATCAGAGTATCGAACCACCACTTAGTTCATGGCGAGGAAAAACAAACAATCACAGCCCGCAAAAGGCATCCACAGGTGGGTCGGAGAAATGACCGCCATGTAATTAAACAAAAAAAACTCCGTCTCTCAAAGAGAGGAGGGGGTGGAAATGAAAAATCCCTGTTAAGGGATCGTAGATTTTGAATGCTAACAAATATCGAATGCTGCCCGCTCCCAAAAATGGGCGGTATTTATATAAAAGGCCAGAAGTGGAAGTTAAACTCCCTAAAAAGCAAAAGAACCTAGCTTAAGGAGCGAACTGAAGTGAGTTGACTAACCCCTTAAATTTAAGCATAATTAAACACTAACGGTGACCGTACAGTAACTAAAAACATGTGCTGACATCAAAGCCTGCCGAAGGTCACAGGCGTGAAGGTCGGCAGACAGTGAGGCGTCACAGTAGAGGGTTCAGGGGTGTCGGCCTAATTTCTAGGTCACAATCCCAACAGAAAAATTAAGATTTGGTGACTCAATGTCACAATAGGCTATCTCACATTTAGCCCATAACAATAATAACGGACAATCAATATGGTGGACTTTGAAAATTATTGATGGGCTCGTTTCAATTGCTTTTTGACAATTTTGAATGCTATCTATTAAAGTAATGACTAAATTTGATATTTTGTGTTAGCAGTTTCCTATTTTAATCAATATATGTCACCAGGGGCAATATATGTTTCCTACACGTTTCGATTGACAATACTAACTTATAGAATAGTATTACTCTGATACTTAAATAATTGATTAAACCGAGCCGAAATACATATACAGTGAAATTTGTTGGGAAATGTTGAGCAAATATCTTTTGCAATCTACTATTTTCAATGTACTGTTTATTCCTACTTTGCATTCTTAAAAATCGCGTTGCATTTTGAACCGTCGAGTAAGGTTGGTTTAAACTTTCTATCTATACTAGTTTTAAACCATAACATCGCACACACTTGCATATGAAAATGATAAAATTTGAAACATTATTAAATTTACTGTAAAATCGCGCATAACATCAATTTTGAACATGCCCCAATACTTTTAACCATGGTAATTGCTGCTGACTAATTATTATAAAGATTCGGAAGTTACTTTGAAAGCAAAGGTTTGATAGAGGTTCATAATCATAATATAGTAGATTAAAAACGAACGCGTTATTTTCTCTCTATATAAAAGAATCGCAAGGGCCTATTTTGTGTGTTCAACTTAACGTTGCATTTTGTATTGCTGCACAAACACTATTAGAATTTAAATATTAAAAATATGAATGTGTGTGGAAAGAAGTACAAAAAATGTACACTATGGAATAAAAAAAACATCATATTCGATAATTTCTTCCAAAATTATTAACTGGATAAACTGGACGTAAAAAACACCATATGGTTCGCTGTGCAGGTTATAGGATTGAAACCACAAAGTTAAAATTTCACAAGCTGAAAAAATTAATTTTCATTTAGGAATTTTTATGAAATTTACTTCAAAATACCATTCTGTTCAAAATTAATTGCAATTTAAAATGCTTTTTTCTAGAATTTTTTTTCTCACAACTTTTTGTTTTTCATAATGATTATTAATCCATTATTGTACAAACTTTTATTTCCTTCTCTCAAGATTTTCATTTTCTTTGCTCCCGCTTGACTTGATTTCCGAAATAACATAAGTAAGTAAATAAATGAAATAAACAAATAAAAGAAGAATACATGAAATAAAGACAGCAGTTATAACTAACGTTTAGTGTTTTAGAGTGTCTTGATCTCCATTAATTAATTTTGCTTTTTTGAAATAACTTGTAGCTTTCATAACCCAACATTTGTATGATTTCGGCTCTTCCGTTTGGATTGGAATTCAGAAAGTGGAATCGGATGAAATTGGTCACGATATCGTATTTGGCTGGATCGATAATTCCAGGAGTGATTTTAAGAATTGGGCCTCCGGACATCCAATTCCAGGAACATGGGTAATTTTTAAAACTATTTCTTTCCTGGAACGATATTTAATTTTTAGAGTACTTGAAAATGAAATACACTTTATTCTTGGTCTTATATATCTCAAAATATTTTTAAAAATATATATTTTCCCCTCAATCTGATGCTTTCACAAATGAAAAATTGTTTTTGTTTTCAAAAAAAAATCTTCACAACTGGTGCTTTTGCTGAGAATATTTTTGAGTTAAAAAAAGACAATAAAATTTAAAATTAAAAATGAACCAACTTTTAATTGAAAAAAATTTTAAAGATTGAGTTCACGTTACTCTCTTTCCTCCCTGGAAACTTTTTTTAGCTGTTAGAAAAGTTAACTGGAATTAACTCGAATAACTTTTAAAAGTTAAGAATTAAAGATTTAGCACACAAAAATGCATTAATGATAGTGTGATAAAATAAAATGATTTTACTATTCGTTCGTGTAGAAGTATTTTCATATCTTAAAGGGTCTAGAGGAGTTTTTACTAATAAAGTTTTCGATTTTTTTTTTGGGGGGGGGAATATTTGTTAAAACCTGTTTTATTCTGAGCAATTCGAGAACAAGCATAAGATAAGACTTAACTAATAAACATTTTAGGAATAATATTCTTAAATAATTGTTTCTCTACTCTCCAGTGTTAAAGAATTCTTAAAAACGCGCCAAGAAGATGTTATAATTTTTTTATTTAAAAAATTTCTTATTAATGTTGTGCAAATTGTTTTAAAATAGTGTAAAATGACTACAAAAGGATAGAGAGGGAAAATATTCTGTATTGAAATGAAATATTTAAAATAAATTACTATTTTCAAAAGTTGTTTGTTTATAGCTATAGGAGAAGGCTAAAATAATTCCATTCTTTTCTTAACAACAATATGGAAAATTCATCAAAATAAGCAAGGGAATTGCTAATGAGAAAATTGAGCCAAACAGACCGAAAGAAGTTAGAAAAAGAAAATCTCAAAAAATAACAGGCTGCATAAGGAAATTAATATATTTATCCATTTGAGTTTGAAAATAAACTCATGCAGTATCTAAATCTAAATTGAAGCACGCAAGAAACAAATAGCTCATTATACAGGGTTATTCATATTCCCTCCGCCTGTAAACGCCATTCTTCAGTGGTACATGTTACTGCCATCTACCGGCAACTGCTTAAATTAAAACTCGAAAACTTTTGGAATAATTTCATATGTTCTTTTTAGCCATATTCGTCTTCGTTTTTTCGTCTTCGTTACTATAACGCTTCGAAGGGAATTATGAATAACCTTGTATAATAATAAATGAAATTAAATATGCTATCCTTTCTATTTTTACCATAAAATACCAGAAACTCTGGGAAAAAAATGTTTTAAAGTTTACTGAAATCGCATTTATTATATCATTGAAAAGCAATTATTTTGTTTAAACAATAGCGTGATCTAAATATGTTAGTTTGAAAAAATTTTTATTCTTATAATTTTTTATAGAAATATTGCGGTAGGTTAAGTTATGAAGAAGTTGCAAAAGGAGAATGGATTTCTGATTACTGCGATGTTTCTAAAAGAGGATATATATGCCAAAGAGAATCTGGTAAACACTTGATTTATATCTATATCTGCCTTTCTATGCGTATTAAAATTTTATCTGAATATAAACTATTTATTTCAGTTGGTTTTATATTTAAAAAAAATTTCAAATTAGTTTAAGTAATTGCTCACTGTATATTCTACACAACTGAAGAAAGACGATTCTAATTAAAAAAAACACCTAAAATCACATTTATTTCGAATGAATTTATAGAAGAGAGTTTACATGATTGGAATGAAATTGAAAAAAAAAGCAACCGAAATGGTAGTAAACTTCCAAAATCGTTTGTAATTGATGTTAAAATTGTTCATTAATAGCATTAGCTATAGAATGTGATTAAAATCTAGTACACACATTTAACCCCTTAACGATCGGTTAATTTTCAAGAAAACGGTCATAGAAGTGCCTATTTTGCCAAATGCACGTATTTGATTAGTGCTGACATCTAGCTTAAAGTAAACTAACTATCTACAATTACTTTAAAATTATCCTGGTACGGCTGCATCTGGTGTGTAAAATGAGAAATAAAATGTTTTCCGGGCAAAAGAAATGAATCAGTTTTATTCCTATTGGCGCGTTACTACTGAACACTCCAGCCCGGAAATTTCACGGGAGCGAGAAATAGAGGGCGAAACCTCACCCCGTAATTTTCACGGGAACGAGAAGGGTTAAGAACAATTTTGCGAAAAGCAAATGATATATGTTTCATGCAAAATTGAAGCAATTGTACAAGTCAAAATGGGCTTTTAAATTTTGTATAAACTGCAAATTACTGCTCTAAAATAATTTATCTTTCTGAAGTGCCATATCAACCTTATTTTATTCACAAATAACATTTTAAAATCAATTAAGGCAAAACGATTCTTGAAATACATCATTTTTAGCATCGTTTCCTCATTTAAAATATTCCGATCTATAAAATTAGACATTTTCTTCGAAAAAATTAGTACCTAGAGATTAATATACATACAATTTTTTAAAATATCTTTTCATGAGAAACTTTGTTATATTACTTTAAATGATACCTAAAAATTCCCCTCCTCTTTTTTTGAGGGAATAGGGGAGTAAGAGAGCTGAATTTGGCATGGGAATCATATTTTTCCATTTATTTTTTCACTCTGAATTTAATAAGATCATTTCATAGATGAATCAGACTCACAGTAAAGACTCTTGCTATCTAAACAAGTAATACATTATTTTCTACGTATTTTTCATATTGATTTGAATGATGCTATACACAAGTCAATCGAACAAAAAGTAGCAAGAGTTTTTATGCCTAAAAAGTAATTCTTTTAAAACATACTTATGTATACACTTTGCTTTGCTATCCAGGAACTACCTAAATACAAAGTATATTTCCTGTGCTGAATTTAGTGTGGCAAAATTGAAATTAAAAAGATAAGTTGTTAAAAATTTATAAGGGTTGTGTGTTCAAAAAGTACAATTTTGTACTTACACTTATTTAAGCATCTTATATTGCTAGACAGACAATTAAAACGTCGTTTTTGATGTATGTTTTTTCGTGTGATTTAATGAGACTAAACACGAATAAAAAAGGGCAATATTTCAAAAGATGACAAGTTTTTTTAAAGTACTCTATATTAAATTGCACTTATTTATAAGAAAAAACTAGATAACTTCGTAACTATTAATCCTATCAACTCGAATTTAATCTAATTCGATTCAATATAAAAAAAATGTCCTCGGAAAATAAACCTCACATGTTTAGATAGCTTTTAGATAGTAAAGTAAAATGCTAAGTGAGTCATGTCAAAAGTAGCACTTTTTACATAAAAAAGCTTTCAACTTTTGAACTATTAGTTTTATTGGCTCCTCTATCTCATTCAATTTAACGTAGAAGATACATAGGAAACAATGTCTCACTTATTTAGATAGCAATATCAGATGTGCAAATCGGTGCAAGTATACAACAAGAAACAAGGGTACAATAGCTACAAGATGCAAATAGGTATAAGATGCAAATAGGCAAACTGATGTTAAAATAGTTTTTCACGTTATCTCCAAAGACTTCGTTAAATTGATTGGTTTGGGTTAATTAAGTCCGAAGTCCAATTAAAGTCCGAATTGTATTTATAAATGTAATTCAGGAGATCTTCCTTTGGGGGAAAAATATGTTTTCCAAGGAATTTCCTTTGTATAGTACTGTTTCCTGTTTCTAAAAATTTCTCTAAGTTTGTATAAAGAGCCGCAGTGTCTCAGGGATTTGAGCCCTCGCCTCTCAATGAGATGACCCAGGTTTCCCAGCGTTAGTTGATCGATACGAATTCTATTCCCGACTTGCACCGACCAGTGCTGACTTAAAATATCCTCAGTGATAGACATATCATGGATTAGAATGCCCTTGCCGTCGGGCTAACCCAAGAAGGTTTTCGTGATTTTTTTCTCCATGTAGCGCACATGCGAATTAGTTCCATCAAGAAGTCCTCCACGAAGTTTGTCTCAATTTTAGATCCATGTGTTCCCTTGTCTTCTGGATTGAGATCAAAGTTACAAGGATATAGAATTGAATATTGATATTTGTGAACTCAGAATTAGGTCGGTTATTAAAAAAAAAAGTTCATATAAGGCTATAATACTAAAAGGAGTTTAATATATAAACATCGCATTTGGTAAAAGTGTGGTTTTTCATAATATAGCCCTAAACTGTTTCATTTATACACGTTTAGTTTGAGTACATTTTGTAATGTAATGTGTAAAATTGGAAAAAAATTTGAGATACTGAGGAAATTTTGAAGTTAAACTTGCTAAGTACTAGCCGGATATACAAAACTAGGGAATATTTCATTAATTCAATTATTTCAAACTATTTCATTAGTTCAAGGCCCTTAATTGTACTCTTTCAACTTTTGGTCATTTTCTTACTACTACCTCTTAAATCAAATTTCTTCAGCTGGAAAGTTTAAATCCTACATGATATTCTCAGCAGTAACGGTTACATCTGTGGCGTAACTACCACTATAAATATTAAATACTAATTCACTAGTATATAAGACATGTTTCTATCTTGAGGTACCTTTTGATAGATGAAGAATGATGTAGTCCATAATTCATCCCCTGTAGTATTATTCTTAATCGATAACGAATCGATTAAGCAAGATGATTATAAATTATTCTTATATGTTGGATGGCAACAGTCTGGTTGAAAAATAGATTCTCTCTTGAGGTACGTTTTGATAGATGAAGATTGACATAAGGCCTGTTTACACGGTCCAATTTCTTGAATCCAAGAAATTGGACAGATTTCTCTGTCCAAGAAATTGGATGATTCGTCGACACTATCCAAGTTCTTGAATGTCACTGATTCGTTGAAAGAAAAACTTGGGCATGCGCATTGTTCATATTCAACATTATAAAATAATACTTACATATGTTTAAAATTACTAAATAAATTCAAATAAAATCATAATAACGTAAATAAACCGCAACAGATCAATTTATTTGAACTAAAATATATGAAAACAGACAACAAAATGACATAATTTGCTGCCTGCTTGCTGACGTCACAAAACCTAAGACGCTGATTGGTTAAGAGAGAAAAAACTTGGATGGAAAGTAGAACATGCTCTACTATCGTCCAAGAAGTTGGATCAAGTTCTTGGATGGTTGTTTACACGATCCAAGCTCAAAGAAAAACAAGTTTCCATCAATATCAATCAATCTCTGTCCAAGAAATTGGATCGTCTAAACAGGCCTATAGTCTATAATTCATCCCCTGCAGTATTATTCTTAATCGATAATGAATCGATTAAGCAAGATGATTATAAATTATTTCTTATATGTTGGATGGCAACAGTCTGGTTAATAAATAGAACAGCTATGGTGAATAAAATATTTGCTTACCTTCCGAATAAGTCTCACTTGTATTAAGATGATAAAACACTTCACATCCCTTAATAATCCAATGAGTATCGCAAGTTTTTGTAGCATATGAGATATTATTAATTATGTTTGCTATACTTTTATGATGTCTTTTCATGTTACGAGTTTATGAGTTATATTAATATGATATTTTTTTTGTATTAGATCCAAGTTTACCAAAACCAGATCCTGAACCATCTAAGTGTAATAAAAACTCTGTCGGATATCGTAACTCGTGTTATCGGTATTTCCCTACACCAGAAACACAAGTGAAAGCTGAGAAGTCTTGCCAAACTCTAGGGGGACATCTCGTATCCATACAAGATGGTTTTGAGCAATCCTTCCTACATAACTTCATTCCAAAATCACAGTCAGTTTGGACAGGTCTATCGTCAATTAAAGTAGGTATCGAGGTGAAATATTAAAAAAATATCTTCCACTTAACGTAGGATTTGTTTTTATTACGTTTATACTTTTTCATCATTTAAACGTCAAACCGACAGCCGATGCGTTTACCAAGAATGGCTGTGATCTTCCTATGGACTGTTTGTTCGCACCCCCACCGCCTGTTTAGGCAGTGGGGGTGCGATTGTTCCTGTTTTTCAGTGGCGCCATCTATGGCCAAGAATTCGACTTCTGCCTCGCCATTCACACAACCACAACCCGTTTATAGGGCGGATCACACATTCACACACAAAGGAGAAAGGACATAGAACATACAGAGAGAGAAAGAAACGTCCATGCCTGCCCAGGATTCGAACCCAGGACCTTTCTGATGCAAAGACAATTCCCTGCCCCCTACACAGACCGGTCGGCTCTGTACTAATTAATCAGCATATTTGAGACCATCCCTTCGAAACATTAAGATTGAGTCCTAAAACGTGAAGATCCGAAAATTATATCAAAGTTATTCAGAGTAGTCAGTTTTTTTTCCCGCACTAAAAACTACTTACATTATTGTAGTTTTTAGTACAACTCTGTATAAAAAGTTTTCCACTCACAAAGATTGAGTACGAGACTAAGTGTTTAGTGTTATTTTTCAAAAATGTGATTTTACGAAACGTGACAAAAGCAAAACGCTGTTAATTGGATGGAAATTTAAGAGAAGAATCTACTGTTGACCAGAAAGATTTTGAAGAGCTATAAATTTCTTTTTAAAAAATATTTTGAATAGATTTCAAAACATACGGACCAATTTAAATTTTTTTTTACATGTTTTCATTTTCTTGCTATCTATAACTTTGCTCAGGTGGCCTAGCGTTCAGCGTGCCTGACTGTGAAGTCATTGGTAACGGGTTCGAATCCCGCTCAGAGCATGGATGTTTTTCTCTCTCTCTGTGCTGTTCTCCGTTGTGTGATGTACGAATGTAGCCCACCCTATAAACGGGTACCTGTGGCAGTGTAGCGTGGGTATTGTTGCTCGCCTCCGTGACTTAGTCTCACAGGTGCCCACTGGGTAACGATAAATGAGCAACACTTCCAGCATCTTCCGAGATGAAGAGTCCCACAGTGGACTGATCGTTAAGACACGGTTCCCAGAAGATCACCGAAGTCAAGCATCACTGGCTGCGGTCAGTGTACGGGTGGGTGACCACTTGGATCAGTCTGCGTAAGGACCGAGGGTGTGCGGTATTGGTCCTCGTTAAACTGCTCTACCGTAAAGTGCTCTTCGCGTGCAGGTCATCGGGCTATCGAAGCAGGGGAGCCATCCCCTCTGCAGAAGATCAAAATTGCGATGGTAGGTCTTCGGATCATCCTCAAGGATGTTTCCCAGACCGTCGCCAATAGCCCATTGTGCAACTCTGTTTCGACGTAAATGAACTACTACTACTACTACCGAGATGAAGAACAAAAGTTCAGTGCCTGCCGTAAAAAAAATAGTCACTTTGCTCAGTCTATTCCTTTTTAAGCCACATGAATTAATTATTTTGAAACTCAGCAAGAAAAACTGTTTTTTTACTACTACGATTCATATAAGCTAAATTCTATTATTTAAATTTTAATACAACAGATCAATCATTTCAATCTGTACAGTAGTTTTTTAGAACGCTGAAACGAATTCCTAAACTTTCAACTTTCTGTTGCATTTATATTTATAACTTCCTAATGTTATGATGTTATTTTGATTCATTCTATAATTTTATTTTGTAATGCTATAAAGTTCAGTCGAGCAGGCAATTATTTCTAACAAGTTGAAAGATAAATTGTAAAATAACCAAAAAGAACTAGCAGCGTTAACTGCTAAAAATTGTTAACGGATCAATTTAAATATTCAGGTTCAGAGAGAAATAAAATAAAAAATTTATGTCAACTTAAGTAGTTATGCAACGTATATTTTAAAATTAGTGTATATAAAAATATATAATGCATACCTTCAATGGAACGTATATAGTATTCTACAATTCATTGCAATTTTGCTTATAAGTAAGATAAGGTAGAATATTCACATCATTTTATTTAATTCCACAAAATTAGATTCGAAATATATTTTTATCTCCAAAAAATTTAATTATTTAATAGCGAGGCGCATGGTTGACAAGTACAAATTAGCATTAATGTGATACACACACAAACATAGAGTAGAAAATACAAGACATACAACAATGAAGAAACATAGGACACCATCTGGCGTTATTTAAAAAAAAACCTTTGTCGCATCACAAAACTCATGTTTATCAAAACTGTTTTAACCCACATGATTAAACACATAAAAAACTGATTAAATGTATGAAGTTTCCAAGCAGAATATTTATTTTCGATTTTTACAACTACCCTACAAAAATCTAAACTCATTACTCTTGAAAGAAAATTTTTTTAAATACCCTTTATTATCTGATACGATTTTGTGTGATTTTAATTTTGATTCCTGATTATGGATTGGAAGTATATTCGTTTGATTTCTTTCGAAATCCCTAGATTATTCTGGGAGAATTTTTATCTCACGGCTACCAAGTACAATTAACTCTTCATTTATAAAAAAATATTTAGTAAAACTTTATGACATTCACAAAAAACTTTGAAGTGAGTAATAACCATATATTCATTCTCCTGTTAGGGCACTTGGTACTTCCGATGGAGTGATAAACAACCTGTGTATTATTTCAATTGGGTTGATGGGCAATCTGTGTTGAATACAACAAAACCATTCTGTGCATATTTAGATGGTAGGAACGTACTCAAATGGAAAACTGCCGATTGTTCTACAGAATTACCATATGTTTGTGAAATTACAGATGGTAAGCTATTTAATTTTATTACCTCAAATAAAACAAAACTAAACTCAGTGGCACGATGGCCCATAGAGAGCCAAGGGCTATTGTGCCCATCTCAGTTTTCTTGAATTGCAGGAGCAGATGTTCCGGTTAGGTGGCCAGCCAAATGCGGAACCCCCAATGTTTAGTTCCCAAGCATGCTTGGTACTCATTTATCGACCCACTGAAGGGATGAAAGGCTGAGTCAACCTTGCCCGGTCCGAGAATGAAACACAGGACCTGTGACACGGGAGAGCGAAGCGCTACCTCTAAGCCACCAGGCGTCATTAATAGTACCTCGGATAAATAACTGGAAAAAAACCTTCATAAAAATATTAATTTACTTAGATCATCATGCTTGAAAATGATTCTTATTTTAATACTTTTAATGACAATAGTCTTGATGATTCCATGGGGAAAATTTTTTTTAAATGAAATTGAAATTTAAAAAATCTGAAAACTGAGAAATGTGTAGTTTTAAATTCTTTTCTCAAAACCACAAATTGAATAATTTCATTGCGTTTAAGTTTATAAGAATAAAATATAAAAGTTCGAGAAAGTATCAAGCGCTAGTTCTACTAATTTAATGACCCCCTTTTTTTCTACCTTTTATGAAAGGTATTGTGCTGTCTAATAATACAATATAATCAAAAGTTAAGTACAAAAATGTAAGGAAAACCCAAATTAAAAATTTAACCGAAAATCGAAGATTGCGGGTATAGAGACCTCTTAATATTTTTACATGTAAAAAATAGTGAGATGTAAAATTGCGTGTCAAAGAGATTTTGCGGATTACGTTCGTATTTTTGTTAAATAAAAAATAATTTAATTTGTAAAATTTTAACTGAAATGAAGAAATAATATGAGTAGTACAAAGTATACAATTCAAAACTACATACTTGAAGAACCGAAATGTTTAGTTTAGGATGTTAATGTACAAATTCGAATGCGTTCATTTTTATGCAAATTACTGGAACATATAAATTTTATATATAGCTGGAAAGTATAAAAAATATTATTTTCAAGATCTTGAAGTAATTAAAAAATATAGAGATTCAGAATATTACTTCGCGAAATATTAGAATCAGTATTTTGCATTAAATTGAGCATGCAAAAGGAACCATAGCTTTAATATTCATTTAAATTTATTTATTTTTTATCACACGATTTCTAAATTAAATTTGGTGAAAGAAAAAGTATAAATAATACGATTTCGTAATGTCACGTGCAGGACAAAATGCATTCCTCAAAAATTTTTATTTGTGAAAAATTTTTAAATTTTAATAAAATTTATTCAATAGGAATGCTAAATCAATGTTTAAAGCTTGAGAAAAATAAGTCATTTAACTGGTTTAAGAGAAAAACTCTTCTTTTCTTACACGTGCGAGTCAGCTATTGTATGTAACTTCAACTATTTATTTTTTAAACAAAAAGGTATTTTAATTTCACTAAAGAGTAAGAAAATTAAAAATTGTTACTAACTTGATTTATATGTAGTCGATTAACTATTCAAAATGAAGTTTCATGATTTAAAGTTGATCCTAAACGAACAGTAGTTTCAACTGCACATCAAGAGTCTATCATAACAGTAATACTTGCCACACTGTTGCCTATCAATAGAAACAAATTTATTAAAAACTACTTGAAGTTCAAGTTATTTGAACCTTTACTGATTGTTATACGTCTTAGTATCAAAGTCCGGCAGTGGACTGATCGTTAAGACACGGTTCCCGGCAGATCACCGAAGTCAAGCATCACTGGCTGCGATCAGAGTGGGAGTGGGCGACCACTTGGATCAGTCAGTGTAGGGACCGAGGGTGTGCGGTATTGGTCCTCGTTAAACTGTTCTACAGCAAAGTGCTTCGCTTGCAGGTCGTCGGGTTACCGAAGCAGGGGTGACATTCTCTCAGCTGAGGATCAAAATCGTGATGGCATGTCTTCGGATCATCCTCAGGGATGTTTCCCAGACCATCGCCAATAGCCCATAGTGCAGCTCTAGTGCGATGTAAATAAACTACAACTACAACTTAGTATAAGGAAAAAAAATATTTTTTTTACAAATTTGTTTTTACTTTTTTCTCTCACAACATCTGCTCTTGCACCTCAGAGCCCAAAGATCAAGAAAACTGAGATGGGCACAGTAGGCCTCGGCCCTCCGTGGGCTGTCGTGCCACTGAGCTTAGTTTCAGTTTAGTACTTTTATGGAAAGACTTCTGCTTATTTTGAAATTCATCAAAAAAAATTTTTTTCATGATATTTGATGAAATTGTTTTCAGATATTGCACCGTCGTTTCCTGAAGTTATAGGAACTTGTGACAGCACGGAATCTACATGGGTTGATATAGGAGATGAGTTTTGTTACCATGTAGGAAAAGACAAGAACCATATTCTCAGCTGGGATTCTGGATTGCGTTATTGTCTCTCAAAGGGTAACAATTTGCTGTTTTATACATCTGTAATGTGCCGACCGGCCTGTGTAGGGGGCAGGGAACTGTCCTTGCATCAGAAAGGTTTTGGGTTTGAAGGATGTTCTTTCCTTCTCTGTACTATCAGTCCTCTGTGTGGGAGCGACGTTGGCCCACCTAACATGGTGCCCCTGAAAAGGAGGCCAACAAAATCGCCCTGTAAATGCCTGAATTGACGGATGTTAACGCGGGTGGGCATTGGAAAAAGAAAAAAAAACGTCTCTAATGTCACTATAGAGTCATTTTTGTTGTATCGAACTTTAAAGTTGTTAAGAGTTCATCTATTTAAAGAATTGTAAAAACAAACTGCATTTTAAACTGTTGTTTTCAAGTATTTCAAAAATATTTGTTACAAATGATACTAAGTAAAAGTGGGTTGAAAGTAAAGTTATTATTAATTTTTTGAAATCTTTTCCGAGGTATTTTCAACAATTAATTATGAAATTTACAGTTTGGCATGTAAAAACGCAGAGTTAAGAGACACATTGAACTTCTTATATCTTTACGAGTCAAACAAGGAAGAAAATCTATTATATATAATTCTCTTACGTGGCTCCCAAATTTTGGCTGTATTTCTTTTCCGCCGGTGGCAACGTTTGCTTAGTTTTGAAAACACCAAAGCATTCTGCCTTTTAATGATGTGTTTCTGATATAATATATATAATTCTTTTACGTGGCTCCCAAATTTTGGCTGAAGTACTCTGTACAACTAAATAAGATTCTTTTCACAACTGTTAAATATTTACTTTATTTTCTTCATTCATAGAGAAAACAGTCGGCAACGAATTCTGTTAGGTTAAAAAACATTTCGCTAAAAAAATAACGAATTATAAACAACTTAAAAAATAAAAATGCTGTTGCCAGCCATAGAATATTTTTTGAAACTTAACTTAGCAACATAAATCAAAACGACATAGAAGCGCAACTAGATCAAAATTATGATACCTGAGCGCTTGCCGTAACAAATCCTTCAATTCTAAAAGTGTTGTATCGCCAAATGCCCAAATTAACAATTGTGTTCTAAAAGAAATTCTATAAAAAGTTTTAAATAAAAAACCTACTTCTACAACTGCTTCTTGAATAACTTGGATCATTAATTAAAAATAATGTTCTAATTTTACAGTACTAACTTTACTTCCACTTTCATTATTGCTATGACCCTCTTTCATTACATTTTACAACTTCATGCTAAATTTGAGGACTTAAAGTTGTCTTGTGGTTGAATACTGGCATTTAGAAATGTGTACATAAAAAAAATAATATTTAGAGGTTAAGAGTTGCCTCAGAAAAATTTGAATTGTTGACATTGAACTTAACAATGGAAACAATCGTTTTTGTGAGAAATTGAATTGTATTGTTGACATCAAAACTAAAAATATTGTGTTTCAATTTAACAATACTACTTTAATTTATACTTTAGAATTGCCTCGGAGAAATTTGAATTGTTAGCAATGACTTAAAAAAGTTTTATTTTAACTGACAAATACTATATTATAATTTTAACTTTTTCTATGACTAAACTCATTTTCTTACTCTTTTCTTTGTTTTTTATACATTTTATTTTTTTGTGATAAAATAAAAAAACTTATAGTTGTTCTGCTTCTGAACACTGATGAAAACACAAAATGATGGTTCATCAACAATCAAAAATATATATATATATTTATTTTACAAATTCCATACTATTAAGGTGGCGCTCTTCAGAGAATTAAAAATACAAAATTATCTTCATCAAAGCCGATGCTTTACATCCGGCGTTCAGTGGCAGACTACTATTTCATATTGTTTTACAACGCATGGCTTTAGCCATCTGGTGGGAAAGAATTTAAAACAAAACTTACAACTGTTACTTTTCTCAACAATTGAAATTTAGAATAGTGTGATTAAAAAAAATATGTGAACTGTTTGCAATTTCAAATTAATATTGAAATGTACAGGTTTAGAATTTTCTACAGTGAAAAGTTTTCGGAACTTCAGTATTCAAAAAAGTATACAAAAACTAGACGTTAAGAACGCATCCAATGAGCGAGCAAAGCGAGCATTGGATTGCGAAGCAATCCGAAATGAACTGTGAAAGCAGTTCCGGGGGTTGGTGAGCGCCAGCGAGCAGGGGGCGAAGCCTCCTAGTAATAAATAATATATTTTAATAATTATCATTATTTTGGATGAAATTTTCTGGTACGTCTGGTGATGATTTTGAGTACATCGTACTTAAAAAAGTTTTAAAAATCGTAGAAAGTATACCAAACTGTATCACAACCACACGATGTCTGACTTAGTATTGAAGATATCTTTTAAGTGCAATTAAATTTAGAGCTGTATGTTAATTACATGAGCTGATATTAAAGTTGATCATGTGCCTTGATGACATTAACTGATTTATTATGTATTATTATTGTATGTATTATTATTGTATGTATTATTATTGTACGTATTATTATTGTATGTATTACTATTGTATGTATTATCATTGTATGTATTATTATTTTATATTGTTAGGTATGAAGATGATTACAACTTACTCGCCCCATCAAATTAATTCCATAATCGCCTATTTGTGGAACGGAAGTTATCCAATTAACATCGGAATGATCAGAAAATTTGACAAAAGTAAGTATATAAATTTCTTTAATAGAATAAAAATCTCTTTTGTGTTTCAGGGTGTCTACTATCCGAAACCACCTTCTTATATTTCAAAGAGCTAGTGCTCTAGATGTAAAAGCCGTGTCTAGTTATAGCAAAGTGGCTATTTGCTACTACATTATATCACTTACAAATTTTAAAAAAATAAGCTAAGATGAATAATTGTAAGGGTTAATGAAATAACGAATCAATGAATTAGTAGCTCAACAAATTTGTGAATGAGTAAATCAACGAATCAATGATCAAATCAATAAATTAGTAAATCACCAGTGAATCAATGACAAAATAAATCTTTATATCAGTAAATAAAAAATCAATAGGTTAATGAATAAATGAATGGAGAAATTGCTGACTAAGTGAATCAATGTATCAGTGCATGCCATTAAATTGATCCTTAGTTACTAAAGAATCAATTGATCAGCAAATTTAAAATCATCTAATAAACGAATAGGAAAATAAATAGTCAAATAGTCGCCATGTCAACTGAGAATGGAAATAATGAATTAATAAATAAGATAAACAATGCATGATCAAATAAATTAGCTAGAATTATAAAAAGCCAGCGAATTGATTAATCAATGTGAAAACAAATCGTTCGAAAAATCACTTATCACGTTTCGTGGTTAACGAAAAATCACTGATTAGTCGGTGTGCTTTTTTGTTGAGTGATTAATTCATTAATTGATTTTCGCATTCGTTGATAAGGTTAGTTAATATTTCGCTGATTCATGGAATCGCTTATTTTTTTTATTCTAATTAATTTATTTGTTGGTTTATTGATTCGTTCATGCATTTGACTTCTTGAGATTAGTTGCAGATAGGTACTTTATTTACATCGCACTACATATGCAATATAGGCTATTGGCGACGATCATGATAACATTTCTGAGAATGAGGCCATGACATTTTTGATCCTCTGCAGAGGCAATACCTCCTAGAGAGGAATCAAGCCCCACAACGGGTTACTATAGGTTACTTGTCCTTCGGAGCTTGTTTCTAAATCTGTTTTGTTTTGGAGACTCTGTGCTCGTTGAGGTTATTCATTCCAGCTCGAAACTTTGAGATCGTAGCTTAGTGGATATTTCTGTGCCAATATATATGTATATATTTTTGCTGTTCTTGGATCTTTAGGATGTCTAAACGCAAGAATTTAACAATTTTTAATTACTTTGAGAAAAAATCACGACCTGAAATTAGTGAGGTGACAGCATCTAGTACCAATGTAAGTTTTTCTGTTGAACAGAAATGCGATACTTCCGTTGAAGAAAACGTTTCTAGCGTAACAGAATCTGATGAATGTGAAAGCGGCCCTCAAAGTGTTACTTCCCACCCATATACATTGGACTTTTTTCAGAAGATAATACATGCGAGGATAAAAAAAACTGAATATACTTAAAAATGTTTGGGAACCCAATCCAGCATTTGTTTTTCCTGAAAAAAGAAAAAGAAAATTGAAATTTCAGTACAAATGGCTTTTTTGCTGGAAATGGTTTGCATATTCAGAGGTTAAGGGTGGTGCTTTTTGCAAATTTTGTGTACTTTTCGCCCCAAGTGGTGCCGGTTCTGGAAAGCAACCTTTAGGCCAACTGTGAACTGAACACGAACAACTGAACACGTTTCTGAACACGAGAAATGTCTTTATCACAAAAAATCGATCGAAACTGCTGGGACATTAAACGATATTTTATTTGGAAAGATGAAACCTGTGGATGAACAAGTTGACAGTGCAGCAAGCAGAAGAAAATTAGAAAATAGAAAAAACATTACTCCAATCATTGAAACCATCCTATTTTGTGGAAATCAAGGTCTCGCTCTAAGAGGACATAAGGATTCGGGAATAATTGCTGAACAACCAGGTGAAGAGAACGACGGAAATTTTCGGGCATTGCTTCGTTTCCGGAGTAAGAACGATTCGACTCTTAAGAACATTTTAGAGTCAAACAGAAAAAATGCTCAGTACACCAGCCCTCGATTTCAGAACGAAGTTATTGAGGTTTGCAATATTTTAATCCTGCAAAAACTAGTCAGCAAGATTAATGATGCAACTTGCTTTTCCATTCTTGCAGATGAAACAACTGATATTGCAGGTATAGAGCAATTATCGTTATGCGTTCGATATGTCGATAAAGAAAATTTTAACATCACCGAACAGTTTTTGCAATTCATTCCGGTGCATGACTTAACCGGAAAAGCAATAGCAACAACAATATTAGACCAATTACAGTCAGTCTATGAAAGTTGATATAAAAAAGTTACGTGGACAGGGGTACGATGGTGCTGCATCAATGAGTGGAAAAATTAATGGTGTACAAGCCCACGTAAGAAGTATTGTCCCATCAGCACTCTATGTACATTGCTCTGCTCATAGCCTCAATTTGGCTGTATCAAATGCATGCGAAATAACTGGCATTAGAAATTGCTTAGGGACAATTAAAACATTATACGACTTTTTAAATACGCCAAAAAGACAGTATGTCCTATCTTCAGCAATAGAGGAGATAGAAACCAGCTCTAAGAGGGAGAAAATTAAACAGCTATGTGCAACCCGTTGGATGGAAAGATACGACTCAGTAACCGCTGTGGTGGAACTTTTCGAGCCTATCGCCGAAACACGACAAAAAATATCAGAATGGAAGAATAAGGAATCAGCCACCCAGGCTAATTCTTTACTGTGCACTGTATCTAATTGCCAGTTCGTAATATCTCTTTTGTGCATTTACAAAGTTTTCACCATAACAATCCATCTCTGTAGATACCTACAAAAAACAAGCATAGATTTGATAGAGGCAGTGAGTCTTGCAGAAGATGTCATTAAAGATCTAAAATTAATGCGTGAAAATGCCACTGAAACATTCTCTGAAATATTCAGCTCTTCTTCTCTTATGCTAACAAGCATTGGATCTTCCACTTCCATGCAAATCCCTAGAATAACAGGAAGACAGAAAAATCGCGATAATTTTCCCTCATCGACACCGGAAACATATTTCAGAGTTAGTGTTTTTATTCCATTTATAGAAAATTTTATAACACAATTAAACTTAAGATTTGTATCGCATCGTGATATTTTGAAAAGATTTCAGTGTCTTCTACCTGCCGATCCTTTCATTTGCCAACCTTCAAACATAAAGGCTTTTGAAGCATTTGAAGAAAAGGGGATAAACCTTTAATCTTACTGGATGTAGGAACAGTAGCATTTTTAAGGAGACATTTGATGTCATCTTTAAATTCAACCCCTTGAGTTTCCTTGATTAAGAAGATCATCCGAGGTTAAAGGTCCTATTACTTTATTCCCAGGGTGTTTGCAGTTATTGGAGAACCTGAAAAGATAACTAAGAACACGCACAATTTTAATGAACTTATTACTAATTTGAAATAATGTATTCAATAAGCTGGAAGAGTTAGTAATGGATAGAGTATTTTTGAGTCACTAGGTGTTTCTTTGTGTTGCGCATAGTCCTTTTTCATTTCACAAAGATAATCTGGTTCAGGAACATCAACATTGTCTTCAGTGATTATTAAGTCAGTGTTTGTTAAGAAATCAGGTCCCTTGAACCACATGGAATTCTCCATAATGGACTGGACACTAGCACCTCTAGACAAGAAATCAGCGGGATTGTTCTTACTTGAACAATGATGCCAAGAAGATGAATCTGTGAGCCTCTTAATTTCTGAAACACGATTTGCCACGAACTGCTTCCATCTCTTGGTGGAGCCTCTAATCCAATAAACAACAATTTTCGAATCAGTCCAGAAGTAAACTGCAGATGGAGTTTTCTTATCCAGTATGTTTTTTATCTTATTAGTAAGCCTTGCACTTAGTAAAGCTCCAAGAAGCTCTAATCTCGGTAAAGTTATCTCCTTTATCGGAGCTACTCGGCTCTTGGAAGCTATGAGGTTGACTTCAACTTCCTGTTCTCTTCTTACTCGTAAATAAACTGCAGCGCCATATGCTGACTTGCTGGCGTCGGAGAAGGCGTGTATTTCTACGAATATTTCTTGATTTGTGCAGCCTAGAATCTTCCTTGGAATTTTCAATTCTGCTAAAATCGGTAGTTCTTTACACCATTTTAGCCATTGTTTGTGAACATCAGGTGGTAACTGGCCATCCCACGGTACCTTCTTCATCCACAGCTCTTGAAATAAACATTTGACACGAATGGTAAATGGTGTTAACATTCCTAACGGGTCAAAAATTTTACCGACTGCTTGTAAGAGGCTACGCTTCGAGTTTTGAGGAGAGGAAATAAATTCCAGGAGACCCTTTACTTCCAAGGTAAGGCAATCCTCTTCTGTTTTCCACGCCATTCCTAACACCTTCGTCAAATTACTCCCCAAGCTAATGGTTGCATATTCCTCTTGAATATCGAAACCTTCTTCCTTCCAGCATTTCTTTAGAGTTATATCATTCGTAACCCATTTTCGGAGAGTCATTCTTGCTTCAGACATAATTTTCTTAGCATTCAGAGAAACTACAAGAGCTTCCTGCAAGGTATCTTCGCCTGAGATGAAATCATCAACATAAATGTAATGGTCAAGTAGTTGAACAGTTTTGGGATATTCATCTCTAAACTTCTCAATGTGGTGTTTGATGGTGGCTGATAACAGAAATGGTGAAGCGTTCACTCCGAAAAGAACGCGCTTAAACTTAAATGTTTTTAAATTCCTAAGTGATTTGTAATCTTCATTAAACCACAGAAAGCGAACTGCATCGCAATCCTTTTCAGCAAGGGATATTTGTAAAAAAGCCTTCTCAATATCAGATGTAAAGGCTATTTCATTTAGTCTAAACTGGACTAAAATGTCAAACAGAAGGGGGTTTACATTTGGGCCAGGCCATAAATAGTCATTGAGTGATAACTCGTTACTATCATGTGAGCTTGCGTCAAACACTATACGAACTTTTGTTATGAGTTTATCCTCCTTGCAAACTGCATGGTGAGGTAGAAAATAAATGGGCTTATTTGAAATAGGTTCGTTTCCTTTCACTGGCTCTATAATACCCTGATTTAAATAATCCTTAATAATTTCAGAATATTGAATATACAATTCAGGATTTCGAAAAAACTTTCTTTGTAACCCCTCTAAACGTTGTTTTGCAATATTAAAATTATCCTTTAGTTCTTTATTATCCCTTTTCCAAGGTAATTGAACCTCGTAACGATTGTCAATAAACCTGACAGTTTCGTCGAAAATTGCTTGTGCCTTATCTTCTTCTGAAAGTTTTGGATCTTCGTGTTTAATGCCAATAGCTTCTAACTCCCAAAATTGTTTTATATTATTGTTTAATTCTTCAAAATCCCGAATCAAATGACACTGAGCATGAACATTAGACGGCATTACTTCATCAAGAACACCTGTTGGTATCCATCCAAAAACAGAATCTTGCGAAATAAGTTTATCATTAACCTTATGTGAAGCTTGTTTTAAAATCTTATAGAACAGTTCTGCCCCAATTAAAGCAAGAATTTTACCTGGTTTAAAAAATGTAGGGTCAGCAAAATCTATAAAAGGAGGCAATTCAATATTTGATACTTCTAATTGAGTTGATGGAATAAACCCAGTAATTTTAGGAACAATCAAGAATTCTAAACTTTCTTTAAAAGTTTCATCTGCATTAGAAATAACAGTATTCGATTTATTTTTTATATTATGAGTAGCTCCATTTAATCCCATTACAGGTACGTTAATCGTTTGTCTTATCAAACCCAATTTATCAGCACATTCATTCATCAAAATATTTACATTACTCCCGCTATCTAAAACAGCGCGCAATTTGTAGCGCATCCCGTAAGAATCCTTAATGAAAATATAACACGTACTTAATAATACAGATTTTTTCTCTTTCATTACATTACTCAGAGTTTGGAAATGTTTAGTTTCTGAACTGTCCGGCGACACTTGAAGGTCTTTGCCAGTCAAAACAACCGATGAATCAAACGGTGGAGAGGCGCAACTATTAGTTTCAGTTTCACATCGCGGTTTGATCTCCTCATTTCGATGTAAAAGTGTGTTATGACGTAACGGGCAATAAAAACAGTTATATTTGGAAGAGCATAATTTCGCATGATGATTTTTAAAACAGTTAAAACAAAGTTTATTTTGTTTTACGTATTCATATCTTTCTGAAACATTCATTGAAAGAAACTTTGAACATTTATTTAAAGGATGCGCATTTTTACACAAAACACATGTTTTTTGTTTTGATTTATCATTTGAATTCAGCATAAAAGTTTTAGATTTATTTAAATAAGGGGAGTGTTTGTTAGAAGGTTTGACACACAAACATTGATTTACACTTTCTAGAGTTGAACTTCTGCTTTCTAGAAATGACATTTATTCTGTGAATTTCGGATATTCTGCTTTCTTAGTTGTGTATTCGAATAATTTTCGTGTTTCCCTATCCAATTTTTGAAGGATAATATTTATTAGGAATGCTTCCGAAAGATTATTTTGCTCATATTTTAAGACCTTTAAAGCTCGTAAGTTTTTGTTTACGCAGTCTAAGAATTTTCTTAATTCCTTTGAAGATTCATGTTGAATTTTCTCATAATTAATTATAGCAGTTAAATGAGTGTCAACTAGCATTCTATGATTTTCGAATCTCTCTGTTAGTGCTGTAAATAAGGATTCAAATGAATCATCAGCACTTTCTAGTTGTTTAGCTTCGGCACTTAAAGAAGCGCGCAAATAATACAGTTTTTGGGCATCATTTAACTGTTCATTGTTTGAAATTACATGTTCAAATTGAGTTTTGAAATTAGACCACTCTTCATACTTTCCAGTAAAAACAGGAAGTGGTATTTCGGGTAACTTAACCTTTACTTTTAATTCAGTTTTTGTTTCCGAGCATTCTGATGCAAAAACATTAGAGCAGTTTACATTCTTAATTGAATCAATAAATAGTCTGAATTTTACCTCCAAATTTTCCAGTCTTGATTCAGTATCTTCCAAGTCATTTTCGACGTCTGGAATCTCATTAAAGTTCGGTAAATCATAGTATTGTTCACGGATATGGTAAAGGCGATTTTGAAGCGTTTCAACTTTTTTCAATTTCACTTCTAGTTCACTTACTGATATATCCGATCAACTTACTGATATATCCGATTAACTTACTGATATATCCGATTTCAAATTTCGTTATCGAGCATTTGATAGCTCCCTTCGAACGATTTAATTTCTCCATAGGCTTTGTTGGTACGTCTCGTAATCGACGGACCACTTATGTTTAAGATATTAGAGATATCGAGAGATGATGTAAGTTATTCGTACATTAAACTGTAAATAAATGACGGACCATATGTCTTTTCATTAGTTTATTTAGACACAAACATGACATAGAAAAGGTAAAGGTAGATATTGGGGAAAATTCCCGCAAAGAGAAAGCTGCCGTTCTCTTAAACATGACAACATCATCTGCCCTGCAAAAGCGCTCGTAACAGTACGCGCATGCGCGGACAAGTGTGATGGGTAAAAATTATTCTTTTTTAAATGTTGCTGAAAGTTTCAGTAAAATTTGTGTTTACATTTTATTTATCATTTTTTGAATTTGCTATTTAATAAAATATTTGTTATCTAAGGTTGCTTACTTTAATTTTAGTTTATCACTTCTAACAATCACACTTCCATAGGAAAAAAATACAAATTATAATCATGCTTTTGATATGTTTTTTTTTTCTATCTAAACCTTGAAGACTGCATTTGATTTTCTAAAGTTTCCTAAGCTCATTTTATGTCATTGTTTATAAACAATTTCCATTTTATTACGTATGCTCTAGTTCTAATAACATGCAAAACATAATCATTAAAATCCAAAATAATCATCTACTAAAAATGTAAGTATCATATTATAAAAATTAGACCCCTTTCTCAGTTTTATGTCAAAACTATAATAATAATAAATGTGTAAAATCCCTTTAAAAATATATTTCTTTGTTTTTAATCTATACATTTTATAACAAAAAGTTAGATAAAATTTTCCAATTTATAAAATAAAACTGGTTTTTAATGCTTAAAAATATATTTTTTTCATTCACACAGCAGTTACTTTTGTTAGAATTGATTTATTGTTAATCATTTCTGAAAAAAAAAATATATATATTAAGCATTTTTACACAATTTAAAAACATTTAATCTAGACAAAAAAAAAATTTTAATAATTTGTAGACAGTAAAAAATTAGTGGAAGAGTAACGAAAAAGTGCCGCGAAACAGAAGGAAAAAAAAACCCGTCATCGTCAGAAGTGATCATCAAATCTGGGCCTAACTGTATGAGTCATCGTTTTGCGTCCTTCCGCTTTCTTCCCTTCTAGGAGGTATTGGCAGAGGTGATCTCATTTATGAGTAAACTTCCTCAATAGAGAAAGGGAAGGAAATTTTTCTCCATATCCTTGTTTGGCTCAGTGACCAACCACAGGATTTCTACTGTTTGTCTACGATAGGTACTCTGACCGCCACAAAGTCTGCGACAGTCTGGTGCTATAGAAACAAGAAGAGGGCATTTTAGGGAGGGTAGCTTCGATGATAGCTTGTATGGGAAGTATACCAGATTGGCTGACTCAGCCACCAGTAGGAGACTAATTTAATCTGATTCAATAACTTTTTTACGATTCGCATGAATATTTCTTTCTTACTTGAAATGATTCTCTCTACTCAATCAGTTGTTATTTTTTAAATACAAAGGAAAAAAAGTGAACAAATTCTGATATTAAGGGTAGTACAGGTTTTTTTAATTTTACGATATTTATTATGAATGTTCATTGATTGTCAGATGGTTTAATTTCTAAACTTGCACATTTTTTAAAACAGTTAATTTCTTTTATTATTTGAGTTTTCTGGAAAAAGTGAAGTGCTTAAACTTATTAACTCTGATTTTAAAAGGAGATAAAACTTTTGCTGAAAATAGAAATAGTTCACGTTATCTGTGCCGAAAAAATATTAAATATCTTTGTTCTTATTATTTATTTATTTTTTAAACTGAAAGCAAGTTACCGCATATAGGATGAAATCTAAAACTATCAACGATGAATTTTATCTGCACCCATCAAACCATCTGAAATTATCTAAGTTTTTTTTGTTGCTTAAATTACGTTTTCTTACCTGTATTTTAATGTAACCTGTATAGTTTTTCTCACTATTTATTAAAAAAAAAGTCTAACAGTTTTTTATTATCAAAATTATATTTTCATTTTTTTTCTTAATAACCAATTTACTACGTATGATAAAGTTATAGATGAGTTATTTATTAATAAAACATTGAGCTTGCTTTAAACAATTTTATACAATTTCCATACATATCCTATTTATCAATCATTACATAGAAATAATAATTTTAAATTGTCATTGAGTCAAAATTTTAATAGCGGTTCACCCAAAATTTGATATCATAATTTTTACATTTTTTGTTGTTTTGTGAAAAGTATATATTATACAAAACAATAGCCCAAAACGATTTTTTTTTATCTAATTAATTTTACAAGATGTTAACAATTAAATTTTGAAGTTCTTTTTAATTAAAAAATAAATATCTAAGGATATAATAAATGGATTTTAAATAATTGTATCTCATTTTACGAGGAAGTTCTTGACAAAATAGTTATAAATAAAATATATTCTTCTAGTTCCAAGTTTCAACTCAAAAAATTATGTAAATAAATTATAAATAACTAATTATTCATAATATTATTCACCTAAAATTATAAATTTATTATTTTATATAATGTTTGTTATTTTGTGAAACTTTAGTTCAGGTTTTTAAATTCCCTCCAAATCAACTGATACAGTGCAATTGAGCGATCAGCAAAGTGGAGTGGCAGAGCGCGCAGCGGTGCAGTGTTTCGCGTAATAAGCTATAACTTTTTATAGAATTGCGATCCATTTTTTTTTTTTGAAAAGCCATTTTGTTCAGAATAAAATTTACTTTAAAATGGGTTTTGTTTGAACTTTGAACGACATTAACAACATTTTTGTTTTTCATTTTACAACTTAATTTTGCAATAAAAATTAAATTTTTTAAACATTTGTTTTATTATAATTATTTTATAAAGAACTTCAATTATTTCCGCGTAAAATGAGATACATTTTTTTTTTAAATCCATTCATTCTATTCTTAGATATTTATTTTTTAATTAAAAAAAGCTTTGAAATTTAATTGTAAATATCTTGTAAAATAAATTAAATAAAAAAAATCGTTTTGGGCTATTGTTTTGTATAATATATACTTTTTAAAAAACAGTAAAAAATGTAAAAATTATGATATCAAATTTTTGATGCTACCGCTATTAAAATTCCGACTTTTTTAAAAAAGAGAAAAATCGAACGATCTAAACGATGTTTCAGATACGAATACTTATTTCTCTTCACTCTAGAGCTAACACAATAGACCGAAGAAACAGATCTCATTTTCTCGCGCCAAAACCAGTCTTAAAGAGGAACCCGCACCCCTACTTGAAATAATCATACCTCGTAACCATAGTCACCGCCACCCCTCCAGACGAATGTCTGTCGGAGTACTCGGTGGGTCTTAAGTAGCGGAGCCTCTGGTCCGGAATCCGATTCTCTAAGCACTTGTTGATTAGTTGAAGCATAAATTTTTTCATTCACTGATTTTTAAAATGTTCATAGTATGTTAAGAGTGACAATTACAGAACACTTTGTATAAATATTTTATTCTAGAATCTTTTATGTGGGTTGACGGAAGTACTCTTGAGTTTCTAAATTGGGATGAAAAAGAACCAAGTGATTATCCGGAGGATAGAGGATGTGTTGCCATTTCTCAATCAACTGGAAAATGGAGAACGGTACCCTGCAACTCTGGAGGGCTTACTGTTTGTCAAGCTCCGAAAGTACAGAAATGATGTAGTTATTAATTTGAATAAAACGTTATGGATAATTATTGCGCTAAGTCTTCTTAATACACATTTTTTTACCCTAATTAAAATTAGGGTTGCATTGTTTACATATTGCAGTAAATTTTATTTATTTATTTCTTTTTTTCGAATGGCAGGCACTGAACTTTATTCGTTTCGCCTTAGAAGATGCCAGAGGTGTTACTCATTTCGCGTTACCCAGTGGGCACCTGTGAACCAAAGTCACGGAGGCGAGTAACATTGCCCACGCCACACTGCCACAAACCCGCTCATAGGGTGGGCCACATTCACACATCACACACAACAGAGGACAACACAAGAGAGAGAAACATCCATGCCCAGAGCCGGATTTGAACCCGCGGCCATTGGCTTGACAGTCAGGCGAGCTAACCACTCGGCCACCTGGCCGGCAGTAAATTTTTATTTAAAAAATTTCGTATCTCGAATAAAAAAATATGTGTTTGAATATCAAATGGAGGAATTAGGGAAGATTCAAAATTATTTAGAATTCGAAAAAGAAATTTGTTTGTTCCTTCTAAACCAAATAAGTAAATATATAACTAGTTAAAAAATTGAATGAATTTAAAAATGAAAAAAAAAATTTAAGTCTTTGATTTGTTTTTTTAAAAAAAGATTAATAGAGTTAAGCGAAAAATATTTTTAATAAATACCGAGCATGGAAAAAGAAAACTAGCAAAATGAAGCTTATGATGCGGCGACACAGATTCGATCAATCAGTACGAGCTCCCCGCTTTGCTGTTCCACGATGCGGAAAATGATATACTTTACAACACAAGAAATATATAAATTCTAGGAAGCATAGTTTGAACTCGATTGGCCTCGATTAGTAAATCGTGGTATGTAGCAAAAAAATAAATAAAGAAAAATAAAGAAAAGAAAAAAATCATAAAAAAAACTTTCTTATTCAAATTTACCAAAAATCGGGTTTCAAAGTACGACCCAACTTATCTATTCATAATTTATCTTCGTGTAAAATTTCGTGTCAAAAAAAAAATTTTTTTTATCGTAAAAGTGCATTGAATCCCTAGTCAGTCAATCACACTTCTTATCTTGTTATATATAAAAGATACTGTACTGAAATCAGAAGTTTAATGCGTAAATGTGAAGATAATCCCAAGTTTTGTCTGAAATTTCTTTTGCGCATTTTTAGCCATTTTTATTATAATTAGGAGGCTCCGCTCATCATCATCCTAGTTAATTGTCATCTTCATCATTGTTTTTTCCCTTAACCGTACACATATATATAATACATATAACATACATATTTCAGCTGGGATAGTCTGGTCGGTAGGGTGCTGGGCCCATGTCCGAGAGTTCGTGGGTCCCAACCCCGCCGGCCGAAGACTCCCCGTGTAGTAAATCTGTAGAGTCGCAAAAGTCCTCCATGTTCCTATAACAAATCAATACCTCTGGGAGTTCTTGAGTGGAGATCGATCGTTCTCTGATTCAGGTCAAAACTACGATCTGTGGATGAATGAATGGGTCCGCCCTATAATCGGGTGTGACGTATGGTGTAGCAGAAGTCAAATTCTTGGCCATAGATGGCTCCACTGGAAGAACAATCGCACCCCCTCTGCCTAAACAGGCATACGTCAACAACAGCAATATATATATATATATATATATATATATATATATATATATATATATATATATATATATATATATATATATATATATATATATATATATATATATATATATATATATATATATTGCTGCTTATATATATACAGCAATATATATATATATATATATATGTGGGGACGGCATGAGTGGTCGTCTTAAATAAAAGACACGTTCTTAAACAAAAACATATATATTGAAGATTAAATTTACATTGGACGGACGATTAACAATTAACGATTAAATAACAAAAAATAATAATAAGTATGGAACGTCTTTAAAAGTTTTGTATAACTCCTCTTTGGAGTGCATATCCTCACGTCTATCTCGGTTCGTTCTCCATTCCGCTCTTCCTCTGGGAAATCCCCACTGCTTCCTCGTCGTGCACAGGGATGAGCTTTTTGCTTGCATTGACTTGTGGGACTTCTAGCTTAAGGCGACTTCTAACTGACGGATCTGAGAACTGATATCGGGTTACAGCACAGGAACTGGCATCACAGATAGGAACTGGCACCACTGAGGACTGAGATCGGCTTGGTGTACAGGAGCTGGCACCACATATATATATATATATATATATATATATATATATATATATATATATATATATATATATATATTGCTGCTTATATATATACAGCAATATATATATATATATATATATATGTGTGTGTGTGTGTGTGTGTGTGGTCGTCTTTGAAAATAAGAGGCACTGTACTTTAACAAAACATATATTAAACGCTAAATTTACATAAAGATGGACGATAAACAAACACAGGAATAACACAAAATAAATGAGTTCGTCATCGTGAAGTTAAAAGAAAATCAATGAATTTTTTTCAAATTTGTTGGCTCCGGAAAGTTAAGAACTGCTTTGGTTTTCAAGGTAGATGGGAATATTTTTCCATCCTCTATCACATGACCTAAAAATTCCATGCGCTTCTTTAAGAAATGGGACTTCTTAAAATTAATATTAAGTCCATATTCACTAGCAATATTTAAAACCCGATTAAGTCGTTCAATACCTTCTTCAAGGGAGGAAGACAGAATTATAATGTCGTCTAAATATGGTAAAACTATACCCTCATTAATCAAAGTTCGGAAAATGGTGTTTATGTATCTTTGAAATACAGCGGGAGAGTTGCATAGTTCAAAAGGAACTTTAAGAAATTGATATTGTCCTTCATGTGTCACAAATGAAGTGTATTTTCTACTATCTTTATTTACATCGACATGTAGGAATCCGTTCTTAAGATCAATTGTACTGAAAATTTTCGAGTCTTGTAGTCTATCTAAAATGTCTTCAATTAATGGGAGAGGAAATCTATCTTTGACAATTATCTTATTTAATTTTCTATAATCTATGCAAATACGAGGAGATCCGTCTTTTTTTTTAACTATTACAACGGGACTACAATATTCGGAAGAACTAGGCTCCACTATTCCTTGTTTTAACCATTCAACGACTTGAGCTTCAACAGTCTTCTTTTCAGAAAACGGCAATCTACGTGGCTGGTGAAATATCGGTTCCTGATTTTTAACCAAAATGTTCATTTCCACATTAGTTGTCTTAAGTTTATCTGGCGCATAATCGAAAACTAATTGTTGTAACTTATTTTTTAAAACATTAGGAACACAAGGATCTATGTTAATTTCAACTTCATCAGATATAGTAAGATCGATTGGTAAAATAGACAAATAGTTTACTTCATCAAAACACGGATATTTATTTTTAATTGTGATACCCTTTTCATTGATTATTGTTTCACCGTGCATTAAGACATTAAGGCCTATAATAGCGTCATACGGCATCATATCATTTTCTACAACACATATTTCAGCCAAATATTTGAAATCGTCAATTTTAATACTTTCTTTAAAATAACCTAACGGAGTCACTTTTGATTTACCAAATCCGTTTAGAGTACAATTAAATGGAAATAGTTCTTTGGAGTTTAAATTATTAAAAATTGATCTTTTGATTAAAGTGGCTTGACTTCCTGTATCAATCAAAGACTTCACATTTAAGTTATCAATGGTTACCATTTTAAACAACTTTGGCTCTACGCTAACATTTAAAGTAGCAACTTCCGTTTTTGCATTTGATTTTGGACATTGCGAAGCTTTGTGTCCAAACGCTTCACATTTAAAACACTTTAAACCCTTATCTTTATGTATGCAATATTTTGAAATATGATTTCTTGAACCACAATTGTAACACAATTTATTATTAAAAGTTTCAACATCAGTATTATACCTTATCTTTTCATTATTATTTTCATATTTATTTTTATTCCTACTTGTAACATCTTTTCTTACATTATACCTATCATCATATTTTGCTTTTGTTCTATCATAATAATTATATTTACTATCAAAGTCATGTTTTGTTCTGATTTTATCGAAAGCATTTTTACTCTTTGCGGAATCACTTTTTATTATTTCATAAACTTTAAGTTTCTCTTTAAATTCGGACAAATTTTTGCAGCCGTACAAAACAATTTTGTTTTCATGCTTATCGTTAATCCCCTTAATTACATAATGCATAAAAGCAGCATCGTCTATTTTTCCGAAATTACAGATCTCTTTCATCTTTAAATAATATTCTTGAGCCGATTCACAATCCTTCATTTTTCGTCTACTTAAAAGATCATGCAAATTAGCAGAATTAATTTCAAAAGAAAATTCGTCAATCAAAGCTTCTTTTAATTTTCGCCATGAATTTATTTCCGGTACAGTTCTGACAAATAAAGAGGCGATACCACCTAGAGATCTTTTGGCAAAAATAAATTTTTGTAAATCTGACAAATTAAACAATTTTGAAATATTTTCGAAATGTTCGATCCAATGAACAATATTTTCATGCGATCCTGCATTATACTTAGAAATAGTACTTTCGATATCAGAATAATTAATAGCAACATTTTGAAATTCGAAATTTCTACAGGAATTATTTTTATCTTTTAAACACGAATTACTGCTTTTATTTTCATCATTTCTCTGCACTGGAAAATTGTGTTCCTTCTCTTTAATCAAAGGTTCAGTTTCACTTTGAGGATTGCTTATGTCGTCGTCCGACTCTGAACTAGACGCGTTGGCGCTATTGGCGAGCTCTGCCAGTTTATTCAAATCCATTAATAACGTCAACATGTTTATTGCAATTTCGGTTTCATTGCCTTCATACGAAATATTTAGAATATTGGAAAGAGTTATAAGTTGGTTAAGAGTGAATTCTTTTTCAATATTTTTTAATTTATTTTGAAATTCTTCGCTGTCTAAAGTAAAATTGAAACCAGTAAAATTTCTTAATCGTTTTCTGTTTGAACGATCACCTTCCACATCGAAAATAAATTTATGTAAAAGTCTTATTTTGTCTTTCTTAAAATTTTTCAATGCTTTGCTTACTTGCTTAATATCGTTAAGAATCATTTTTGATTAATGAATAAAAGTCTACGTACCCCAATTGTAGTTGCAGAGATGAGATAAAAAAAAAACGAAAGTTTCATCACAACGCCATTCCGTTACTAACTCTCACAAGAGTGAAATCATTCGGCATCCAATTTTTTTCGCCAATAATTTTCTTTTTACAAGCAATTTTTTCTCAATCTAATTTCTTCACCATCAATTTGTTCTTGAAACCACTTCTGATTTTGTGGGGACGGCATGAGTGGTCGTCTTTGAAAATAAGAGGCACTGTACTTTAACAAAACATATATTAAACGCTAAATTTACATAAAGATGGACGATAAACAAACACAGGAATAACACAAAATAAATGAGTTCGTCATCGTGAAGTTAAAAGAAAATCATCATTGCTAATCCTCTCTGGAAATCATCAGCGTCTCCTTTTTTGTTAGTTCCATTACGCGCTCCCGTGTCTTTGGGAAATTCGCACGGGGTCTAACTTGCAGCTTACATAATCTGGTTAGATCTCTAGCTAGATCAGCTTACAGCACAGGAACTGGTACTATAGATTGGAACTGGCACTACAGAATCGGCACCACATATATATATATATATATATATATATATATATATATATATATATATATATATATATATATATATATATATATATATATATATATATATATATATATATATATATATATATATATATATATATATATATATATATTGTTAATCCAAAGATTCAAATGAAAATACATCTGGCCTTGAAAAAAAAAGTTTAACATAAAAAATACATATTGTGTGATTTAATGGGAATAAATATTGAGAAGTTATTTTACTCGTTGACGAGCTAAATTAAAATACGGAGCGATTCTTATCGCTCTTTATTCAATTCTACTTTATTTTTAAAAATTTTACTATAAATGTTTAAAAATATATCTGGCAACTTATCTCTCTTTTTCCTGCTATTTTTGCTTTGCATGTACTCGAGCGCGAGCTTATAAAACCAAGAAATAAAGATTTGGGGAGAGAACAATAAATTTTCTACAACGATGGAAATATAGTCTAATTTGAAAGCGAAAAAAAACTAAAAAACATCACGAAAAAGCAATTAAATTTGCAATGCGTTTCGAACTAATGAAAATTTTGAAACAAAATTTGGGCTAAGTTCACAAAAACAATGGATTTTTCAACACGTCAAATTTTAACTCCGCTGTTTCATTTCAGCAGTCTACAGATCGACCAAACATGATACTTGTTTTCTTTGAGTTTAACAGTTGATAGTTTAGATAATTTTTGAACTTATCGTCAAATATTAATTTTTTTTTTTGACTTCGCGTTATTTATTTCTGCATACCTTCGTAATTTCAAGTTTCTAAGTCTTTATGAAGATTTTGGCAGGAAGATGCAGCTGAGAGAAATGCAACAAAATACAAAAAAAGGTGATTAAAAATTCGTAAAAAAGCACTAATCTGCAATAACTTTCAAACTGATTGGAATTTTGAAAAAAAATCTGTAACAAATATGATCCTGACTTTTTCAGCATACCGAGTTTCAACTATGAAAATGCATTGCTGCGGGCTGTAGAGCGTCCGGTATGGTGTTTTTTACTACAAGTTTAGCAATTAATAATTCGAGAACTAATTATCATTGTGCTCTTTGTAGAGTGTGTAAGAAACCGGACCATCCTGAACAACTTTTGATCTAATAATCGGATTTTCACGTACTAGGATTCACTCTTAATGACTCAAGAAGAGGACCTCAAATATGCTACTTATGCAATTAATCAATTGCTACATTGCTACAATCATCATGCTAATTAATCAAAAGTGCTGACGATATTTTAAGTTACAAAATCAGACACAAAAACGTATTTTCTCTGAATAGACATACAATTTTTTCCATGGATTCGGATATATAGGGAATAACCGCAATTTGGGAAATATGGTCCCAATAGTTTGGTCCGGCGAGTTTGGACTCCTTAATATTAATTTTACTTTCTGCGTGCTTCGCTATATCTCAAGAAGTTTCTAAACGAATTGAAATTTTTTTCTCACAATTATAAAATTAGTTTATCCATGCAAAAAATATTTTTAGTGAGTATTTATTATTTTTTATTACTATGTTTAAAAATGGTCGAAAAAGTTTCGAACTATAAGGTATACAATTTTTTGTATCATTCAAAAGAATGCAATTTTACATATCAAAATAAAAAATTTGAGCAAATTTGGTAGAATAGTTCCTGAGAAATCGGATTTTAAGTGTCAGACTTTTTTGAAACCATATTTTCCGAATTGCGGTTACCCCCTGTACTTTGGGGGTCTGAAATCTGAATCCGTCGAAACAATTGTTTGTTTATTCAGAGAAAATACGATTTTGTGACTGATTTAGCAATTTTAAATAACTTCTGCGCTAATTAATTAATATGTTTGAGATAACCCCTTCGATCCATTAAGAATAAGTCCTAGAATGCGAAGATCAGATCATCATATTAAAAGTTATTTAAGGTAGTCCGCTTTTTTTGGCACACTGTACATGTTTCTCCACACCTTCGTAATTTTGATTTTTTAAGTCTTATAGATTTTGCGCTGTAAAATAACATTTAACCTCTAGTTTAGCACCCAATACAGGTCGGTGACCTGAAACATGATGTCCCAAACAATAAAGTTTGCTATGGGTTTGCTGAATGGGTGACCAAACCAGTTTTTTGTAATTGGTGAAACAATTGTCTCAGATGTAAAAGATGTTCGGTTTTGGAAGCCACAAGTACATCGTCAAGGTAGACGAAGCAAAAATCTAATTCATGATGAATTTTCGAAAGGTTTGTACGGCATTACGTAGCTATGCCGCGCAAGTATAGCCCAAAAATCTTTCTTATGAATTCAAAAGAGCGAAAAGAGATACAAATTGCTGTTTTCTAAACCTCATTAGGTTCAACCGTTATCTGGTTCTAAGCTCCAAGTCCACTGTAGACTTTACAACCGTGTAATAAGCTATTGAAATCTGGATAATGTGGCAATAAATACTGATCAGGTATAGTAACTGCATTTAAATTTCGGTTATCGCCGCATGTTGCTTCCACCATATACAAAGGACCATAGCACCATATACAAAGGACTGGCCCAAGCACTTTTTTGATGGGCGAAAAATTCCTTCTTCAACTATGTATTCAAATTCTTTCAGTGCAATTTTTAAATTATCGGGTACAAAACGCCCTGGTTTTGAAAGACACTGTTATGAAAAACACTGTTGACCAATTGTTATAATATCATGATTGACGTCATGTTTGATTTTTGTAACTGTCGAATGCTTTATAGTTATATCTTTGAATTCATTCAACAGTTGGTAAATTCTAGGATCAGTAGTTTTAGATGACACAGTAGTCAAATTAGTTATCGGAACATCGACTAGTGGGTCAAAGTAGTATGCGTTATTAATTTTCTTTTCTTAATATCAACTATACACCCAAGTACATTGAGAAAATCAGCCTCTATTATTGCTTTAGAAACATCGGCAACAGTAAAGTTTCAATAAAAGTTTCTTCTTAAACTTGCGTCAGAAAAGTCAGTATGTTCCAAACGTGCGCACTTTCGAAGCATTAGCAGCATACAAGTAAAATTTTGTTTATGAATTTTTCTCAGTTTTGAAAAAACGAGTAAAACCAGCACATCAGGGCAAGAACATTTCGCTTACTAGAATAATCATAAACAAAAAGTAGGCTTAAATTCTGACTAACATCGTTCTAGCGCTTCCAACGATGCCCTAATTAGCTTTCTGATTTTCTGAAATTAGCAACAAATGAACAGGGTTTTAATGCATCTGGTTGACTTTTTACCGAAATGACAAAAAATACCTTCTCTAGATTTCGATCGATTCCAAAAATTGTTGTATCACCCATTTCAGCAAGTTTATCGAGAGCCTCAGTGCTCACGGCTAAAAGAACTTGAACTTACTGCCGCAGTTGTTTCAACCATAGTAGTTTTAAAACATTAACACTTCCCCCATTGCCAAATTACGCATTTCCCATAACAATTGACTAGAGCTCTTATCACCACGATCTAATTCATAGAAGAGTATATTTTTTAGCTGAACACTTTCGGAATCACTCAAACAATCAATAAGTGCCTCCTTTAATGGGGTATCCTGAATTTCTTCGGGAGGTGACAAAACTATATCACTTACCATATTCAAAATTTTCTGTTCCAAGGCAGCAACGACAGTGTTACATTTTGTAAGTTCGGCCGAAACATTACAAATCTTAAATTGAGCTATAATATGCGCAAACCATAATTTTTAGGTTTCATTCCAAAAAAGGATGAAGTTTCACTGAGACGCCTTCAATATATATAGAAGTACTTGAATTGTGGTGCTCTGTATCTCCTGTGTTAGGCATAGCTTATTCTATGATTGCAATGATTTGGCGAAATCACGTCAGATAGTGAACTGTGAAGCGAAATGAATGGCTTGATGAATACGCATTTAATAAATACTATTTACATTTATTTACAATTTATACGTAATGAGTCGCGATGGCTCAGGGGATAGAGCGTTCGCCTTTCATTGAGGCGAACCGGGGTTCGATCCTGGCGATGGCTGGTCGATACGAATTCCGCATCTGGCTTGCACCGACCACAGTGCTGACGTGAAATATCCTCAGTGGTAGACGGATCATGGGTTAGAGTCCCCTTGTCGTCAGGCTAACCGTTGGAGGTTCTCGTGGTCTTCCTCTCCATGTAACGCAAATGCGGGTTAGTTCCATTAAAAAATCCTCCATGAAGGTAAAATCCTTCCAATACTCGATCCAGGAGTTCCCTTGTCTTCTGGATTGTTTCAAAATTACAAGGCTACGGAGTTGAACATTAGCAGTCGTAAACCCAAAAATTGAGACTGCTGTTCAAAGACGAATATAAAAATAAATCAATAAACAAAAATAAATGGGACAGGGGATAGAGCCCTCCAATGAAGGGTACCGGATTCGAATCCCTCCCAGAGATTGTGTAATGTTTGGCAACTGTTTGGCGATCGTTCAGGCGCACTTGGCGCATTGTGTCACCCCTTTGGGGCATGCTAGGAATCAAGGTAGATGTATGTTTATCTTGGTCGGGAGAGGGTCTCCCTTGTTTGTTCAAGAGCTGGAGGCTCTGAGTAAAAATAATGACTAGTTTCTTTTAGTTTTGAATAAAGTTAAGTTTATTATTATGAAAATCTGGTGTGACTATTTGCATGGAATATAGTCATTACAACAGGTCAATACAAATTCCGCATCCGGCTTGCACAGACAATAGTGCTGACGTGAAATACCTTAGTGATAGACGGATCATGGGTTAAGGCCATATCACACATAGCGAAAATTCGTTCAATTCAACCATCAACTCAACCCCAATCAACAACCACCTGAAACAGTTGAACTATGGTTGCCAAACGGTGGAAAAGAGTTGACCATTGATAAACGAGTGATTTCTTTCTTTTTAGGCGATTTAGCGCTTTATACATAGACGAAAGACTCAGCTCGTGTGTTAGTTAAATTTAATTTAATCGACGGCAATGGATCCTTCCTTAGCAATTTCAAGTTTGATCATTTACAGTTTGATAAAGAAAAGAAAAAAAGATAAGAGAAGGACACTTAGGAGTAAAGCTTGGCGCTTACGAAGACAGAGATTAGGCTGTTATGAAAATTTATTGAGAGAACTGTTTGTTTTCATTTGTGCAATCTTAGACGTAAAAGTTAAAAATATATAATTAGTTTTAATATTGTAATCACCATTAAAAAAATCACCATTTTGTTATAAATATATTCGTTGCATGCTGTATTAATTTCACTTATTATCATAAATTAAACACATAAGTCGCAATGGATTTTTATCTTTAGTTAATAAAAATATTTTTAGATTATTTTTTTCCTTTAGTCATATGCTTATTTTAAATTATTCAAATAAATTACCTTTAAGTTTTTCATATATTTAATAACATAATATAGCTTTTTGCAATTTATATTTACTATGTATATTTTACAACGGAGAAAACAAAATTTAATATGAAAGTAAAAATAAACAGTAAGAACAAAATTTAGGACTTTGGTAATTTTTGAACCAAAAACCAACCAAATTAATGCAATTAATTGAAACCAAATTAATGCAATAACAATTATTTTTTTAATGTTGACTTTTAGTTTTTGAAAAATTATTAAAATAGTTTTTTAAGAGTTCGATAAGTATTATTATATGTTTAGTGAAATAGGGTAAACTAACCAGTGAAGGAACACTTAAGCTTCGCTTGCCTTTTAAAAAATCATATTAATTTCAAAATTCGCAATTTCAGTTAAATGACAGTGTCGTTGTTGTTGTAGTTCATTTACGTCGCACTTGAGTTGCACAATGGGCTATTGGCGACGGTCTGGGAAACATCCCTGAGGATGATCCGAAGACATGCCATCACAATTTTGATCCTCTGCAGAGGGGATGGCACCCTGCTTCGGTAGCCCAACAACCTGCACGCGAAGTCGAGCACTTTACGGTAGCACAGTTTAACGATGACCAATACCGCACACCCTCGGTCCCTACGCAGACTGATCCAAGTGGTCACCCACCCGCACACTGACCGTAAATGACAGTGTCAACATATTTGTTACTAATTGCAAACTATGCAAAAAAAATTGTAGAGAACTTACATAATATTGTTTTGAAGTTTTGGAGGTTCAAATAACAAGTAGTAAGAAGACCCAGTGAAGGAACAGCTCTTACCAGTGAAGGAACACAAAATTGCCCAGTAAAGGAACACTTAATTTTGGTTATTTTTTAATGCTCTTTATGAATTTTTTAGCCATACAAATATATAAAAACAAGACTATTTGTGAAATTATAGCATACAAGTACTTGTAAAATGCTAACTTTTTTCTGTAATCATGAACTAGAAATTAAAGTGATGTTAAATACAAAATAAATAAAAAAAATCATTCTTTCTTATAATTTGACAGTCAAATCTAAATCATTGTGTCATCCGATGCTGTTTATTATCATTATTATTTTATCACCTTTTTGTTTACTCTTTTTCCTCTTATTTCTTGAAGCTTTTTGTCTTTTTTAAGTATTTTTTCTTTCTTTTTCTTTTCCATGTTCTCTTGTTTTAACTTTTTTTAGATCTTGAAATTTTTGCCATTTCTCTGAAGTTGGGTAATTTATTCGTTTTTCTTCTTATTTGACCTTTCTTTTTATCATCAATATTTGGCCAATGTGAAAGGTTCTTCCAAACTTCTGATTTTTCAGCAACATTTCTAGAATGCCTTTCTCGAAAATAGACGGGGGAAAGGTGTCTTGAAGTTTGAGGCAAATACATTTCCTGTTGACTTATATCTAGAAGATCTTTAGAAGTACTGATTTTACTTATAGAATCATTTCTTTTTTCAACTAAGAGAGGATCAGCATGAGGACTCATTTCAAATTCGATATCTAAGATGCATTCATTATCAATACTAGCTTCAGTTCCTAAGTTTGACTTAACCAAGTGATCTTCTTTTAATACGTACTTCTTCCATATTGAAAAAAGTACAGGCTCTTGGATATTTTCGATATTAGACGATGTGTTATATATTTAACGCATGTGTTAAAAATTTACATGCGTTAAAATTAAAACATATCTTGAGGGATTTTCCTCTCAAGATTCTGAAGAAATTGAGTATCGTTTCTGTTTAACTCGGTTTTTTGTTGAGGAGCTTGCTTCTAAATTCTAACATTGTAAAGTAGTTTTTATAAATTATATAATCATGTTGGTATCCTATAATGATAGCTTATTAGGAGTTCTTGGTGCAAAAGCCAGCGAAAAAATGTTCTATTCAAATTTTTATGATTATATTTAATTAGTTTTCGATTTGTAAACATAGTTTATTAAGTTGCCTACCATTTGATGTAACTACACACCCCATTAATTTTTTCATAAATTAAGCTATTAAATTAACATTTTAAACTGAAATTATTTCAGGAATTATTCATACAATTTTTAACAAAATTTCGGTTGTCCTCTATATAGCAGACTTACTTATCCTAGAGTCATGTAAAATCATATTTCACACATTACTGTTCATTCACTGGAAGTAGTCCCAGTGAAGAAACATGCCTGTTTCTTCACTGGTTAGAAGCTGTTCTTTGTCTTTTAAACAAAATTTTGATGTATAATATGACTAAAAGTACAAGAAAATTAAAAAATTTCTTTTATTTTCATTAACTGGGAGAAAAACCCAGTAAAGGAACACTTGTTCCTTCACTGGTTTTTCATCGTTTGGTGATCCAGTGAATAAACACCCCCTTACCTCAGTACTTGATTATGCTATGGTGCTTTAAAAAAATAAAACGTAACTTCAATAACTATATTTTGAATTCTCTTTTTCACAGTGAGAAAAATAAGACTACTACGTGCAATTAATTCCACTTCAAACATATAAATACAAACAATCACCTTATAATTTTTTCAACGAAACAAGGTGTTGCAGAGATAATAACACATTCAAAAAATTTTCCAGAGAAGTCTATTTGACCAGGTAATCCAAAATATTGCTAGATGACTTCCTATTGTTTGGCAGTAAGCTATTGTTACCAATCAATCTAAAAAAAAACACTTTCAAATTCTTATTTTTAATCAATATATATGAAATGTTCCTTCACTGGTTGGTTTACCCTACTCTAGTGCTATTATAGAAAATTGTGCTATTTATAGAAAATTAAAAGTTTATGTGAAACTGAATTTTAAAAAAAAGAAAGCTATTAAACGGCATTATTTTGTTAAAGGCTCAACATGAATATACACAAATTATTTAAAAATTAGGAAAAACAAGAACTGATAAAAGTGAACAATTTATTCCAAAAGAAATGTAAAAGCAGTTTCGATTAATTTTTTACGAGCTCTTAAACGATGTTTCCTGTGGTGGCGGGATGTTGCATTCCAAATGTTCTCTTTTTTCTTCAAGAGTTCTATAAATGTGCTCTCCATTTCGATGCTCCATTTAAAAGTTTCCCCAACGGGCGCTTGTTCAAAATTTTGACTCACCGTAAACCGGAGCGAGTCTACCCATCCAGGGGCGAGTCTACCCATTTTATTTTTATTTAATTTTCACTATTTTAAATTGCAAATAAAAAAATTTTATCGACGGAGGACTTAGTTCAGACTCTAAGGAAGATGGCGCTGTAGTAGTTTGATCCGTTTTTATTTATTTGGTGTCTTTTTAACCGACCTGTTCAAACGTCTTTTGAGAGATTTGTATTGAAAATCAGCAAACTTTTAGTTGGTGCTCCGTAAGTATATTATTATTATTACTATTTTCACTTTGGTTAAGTGATAAACTTGAATTCGCGGGGCGAGTCTACCCATTCGTATTTAGTTATTCGTATTTAGTCACCCATTCGTATTCGTATAAAGCATAATAATATAATTTAGAACTTTGTTTATATTAAAATTAAGTCATTTTAAATGAATTTGAGTATATTATTTTAATTCTGCACTGATAAATTTATCATTAATAAGAAAATTTATGGATTAAATATAAATGTAAGTATAAAATATGTTTATTTTACCTATTTTTTCAATTTTTATATTACAAAATTAACTTTTTTTATTTAATGCAAGTTAAATAAATTATTATTTATTATTACAGATGGTTCGAAATTATATTCGCAAAGCAAATGGATTTAAATGTTACAAAAAAATGCCATGATTTTGTTTATAATCTTTAATTATTATTTATTAATTATTTAATTGTAAATTTATATTAATTTTAATTTATTTTTATCAACAATAATCAGAAAAAAATGTTATTTTATAATGTTAATAATTATAAAAACAAAACTGTGATCAAAATGTGATAATCGATCAAATACTCAATTTGTGTTATTTTATGAATAAAAAAATGGAATATATAATAAAGTTATGAATTTTACTTCATAAATATCCTATATAGTAACTAAAATAGCAATTTAATAGTAAAATTTGATTATTTACAATGTTAACATTCATTTTAGTAGAATGGGTAGACTCGCCCCTTACGAGAGATTTGTCAGCAGTTCTATAAAAATATACAGTAACAGCGTAACTGCTAATATTTTCTAAAATCGATTTCACAGCTTTAAAGAGGGATAAATCGCGATTCCGAAACACCTATTAAAAGCCTTTTTTCTTTAATATTTACAAAAGTTTAACCACTTGAAAGTTGACAAACTGAAAAAATGGGTAGACTCGCCCCGGTTTACGGCATCTTTGCTGCAATACAGGAAAAAAATTTTATTAAGAAAGGTGAAGCAAGTGTATTTAAGGCAACAGACAATAAGGAACAGTCATTAAAAATAAAATAATACCAACCAATTAATTCTGTCAGCATATTGTTAAGGTATGAGTAAGTTTTTTTATAATCATTAAAAACTGAAATAAATTTTTAATGGTCTTCCATGTTTTTATAATAAGATTAATAGAAAGTGAAATTAAAATTATGTATAATTATAAGGAGTATCTGTTACTTGTCCCATTTTTTCAAATATTTAACCTTAAGAAAAATACTTCATTTTTAGATAAATAATTTTAACTTATCTTTAATTTCAAAAAAATAAATTAATCTATTAAATTATAAAAAAAGCAGATATAAAAAGTACCTACATATTTGTATGTTTAAAGTTAAACGTGTGTTAATATTTTTTTATTAAAAATATTACCTTGTAAAAACCTGTTAAGTGCTTTAACGGTTAAAAAAATATTTTCAACTTCCTTCATAATTTATTCAAAACCTGCTTATTAATAATATAAAGCATAAAGCTTGCATTTGCATTTAAAAAATTGATCCATACAGACTATGCTATTTAAATTTCTATCTAATTTAATTTCATTAAATATTAATTTTTGAAAAAACTCGCTTAAAGTTTTTAATAGTAATATAAAATTACAGATTAAAGTTTCTTCTACTTTATAAATATTAAAAACTTAATCATATATAACATGCAAATCTATTTGACAAACTTATGCTATAGAATAAATTCCATAAAATTAAATGTGAATCAATAAGTTTTGATAAAAACATTTTTTTTTTAATGAAACCCACTTAGCGTCCCAAGTAGGTTTTTTCAAGGTGAGCCCACTTGTCGAACCCTGATAAAAAGTGCAAGTATTGGAAAAAAACAAATTTTTATTCCGCGAATACTGACAAATATACAGTTTAAAAATAAATTAATACAAAGAAATTAATTCTGCCAGCTTATTGTTTAGGCATAAGTAAGTTTTCAGAAAAGTTTACTTTTTGTAACGCAATTTTTTTCTTTGTAAAAAAATATTCAAAATCACTGAATTCATTAATAACTCTAGAATAATTGCTAGTATAATCTTATCGGAACTATAGAAAGAGCAAAGTAATTGAAAAAAAAACTACATTTTAATTCTGCGAATACTAGCAAATTTACAGTTACGTACAAAATAAGATTAAATGCAATTCACAAAATTTGTTTATCATTTAAAGTAATGTCAAAATATAAAACAAAACTACTTTTATGTACTTGCAAAATTTACTTCAGATTGGCGAATTTGGCGTGGAAAATCATACTTTTAATTCACGGTTAAAAAAACATATTTATAACATAAACTTCTTTAATGGATAGAAACAGATTTATACTTCTTATAAAATAACTTTAAAATCAATACTCAATTAAAAACTCACCTGAATTAATATATAACAAATTAGATACGCTGCTTTGTCATATAAACTTCGCGGCCATATTGTTTTGACTTGTGCTATTCCATAACCCCATGCGGTTGCTGCCACCTGATTGGTTGAATTGTGAAGTTGCTTCAACACTTTCGAAGAGATATGAAAGAGTTGAACAACAGTTGTTCCAACTCGGATAAGTATAGCACACCTCTGTTTTCGGACGAGGTTGTCTTCGGAGTTGAAGTTGGGGTTGAGTTGAAGGTTGAATTGAACGAATTTTCGCTATGTGTGATATGGCCTTTAGAGTCTCCTCGTCGACAGGCTAACCGTTGTAGGTCGTCGTGGTCTCCTCTCTCCATGTAATGCAAACACCGTTTAGTTCCATCAAAAAGTTCCCCACGAAGGCAAATTTATCCCAATACTTGATCCAGGAGTTCCCTTGTCTTCTGGATTGGATTCAAAATTACAAGCCTACGGAGTTGAACATTAGTAGTCGTAAACCCATAAAATTGGGTCGACTGTTCAACGACGGTTGTAAAATAAAATAAAATTGGTCTGTTAGAGCCGTGGTGGTTCAGGGGATAAAGCGTTCGTCTTCCAATGAGGTGAACCTGGTTCGAATCCCTGCTTTGGCTGTTTGATACGAATTCCAAACCCGGCTCACTCCGACCCAAGTGCTAACGTAAAATATCCTCAGTGGTAGACGGATCATGGATTAGAGTCCCCTTGCCGCCAGACTAACCGTGACAGGTTTTCCTGGTTTTCTTCTCCATGTTACTCAATAACGGGTTAGTTCCATCAACAAATCCTCCACGAAGGCAAATTTATCCCAATACTTGATCCAGGAGTTCATTTGTCTTCTGGATTAGATTCAAAATTACAAGGCTAAGGAGTTCAACAATGATAGACGTAAACCCGAAATTGGGTTGGCTGTTCAATACCTCAGTTCGGACAATCCTTTAATAGGAACACAATTCAATTCCGACAAAGCTGTAATACTGCTCATTTAAGTCTACACCACAGGTTTGTACAACCTGCTACTAAATTGCAAAATTGTATGGGAAATATGGGTCTTCTTCCTTAATCTGCATGACAGTCAAATACAGACCAGGGCCGTTTCAACTAATCATCTCCATCTGAATTGATGAGACACTAGCTTTCTTTACTTATTGATTACCATTGGCTTTGAGCTTTTTTTTCCACAGAAGGGTATATGGGTTCATCTGCATATTTGAATGAATAAATTAATTCTTTATATTTGTAATTTCAAGCAACTTCAGAAACGCTACGTTTCTGTTTTTACTAAAGAAGTAGTTCTCACTAGCATAAAAATAATAAAAGTCATAAAAGTATAATATTCTATAAATATTTCTTTTCTATAAATATTTTAGTTTGATTTGATACACATATAATTTAATAGGGTAGTATTTTTTATTTTCAAACTTAAAGGATAACAATTGTTAAAAATGAGTGAAAACAATCCCACTGACAAGCGACTGATTTAAGGTTATGTCAATGTACGTCTCTTGTGAATATCAATTGACTGTTAGGTTTTCTCTTTTCTAATTGCCATTTATATTTCACCAAATGCAGTCATGAGGAATATTAAATTATTTATTGCAAAATCTTTATTGCCACTATCCACTGCAGTTCACAAGCTCTGACAGACGTTACTGGTGAAGAAATTGATTATTGTGAGCGGCCTGTGATCCTTGCAGGAGATTTTAATGTGAATTTCTCGTTACCTGAAGCTGAAACATTATTAACCTTCTTTAAAGACAAATTTGGATTGGAAATGATAAATGGTAGGAATGATCCAACAACCAAAGGGGGAACTACCATTGATGCAGTTTTTGCAAGAAATATTGAAAAAATATAACTCAAACATTTCGTATCTTACTTTAGTTATCATAATCCCATTGTAAATGTTATAGATTTGGACATTTCTCCACACGAAAATGATAATTATAAGATGCGATCAATTGTTAATTGTAAGCATTGTTAATAAAGTTTGTCTTAAAGAAACAATATGATTTCACTAAAAATAAATTTCTACCCCTTCCTATTTTCATTTCCACATTACGAAGTTTCACTTCTTCCGCGCGGAGGGACTCCACTCACTATTTTTTTTTTTTTTTTCATTCCATCATACTTGACCACATATCAGTTTTAGTCGTAAAACACGTCATAGTATTTCTCTAATCCAAACTTCTTTCGGAACTTTTGCAACAAACTTCAGCTTAGCATCATAAACGCTAGATATTTCGTATTTGAGAATAAATTAACACGCAATTTAGTGGCTGTTTTCACGCAATTTGCATATTTAATTCATTCCACTAATATTTGTTATATCTGGTTTGATATTAATTTATTCGTTGATATTATTATATTAATTCAATATTTTAATATCTGCTGAGGATAAAATAGGACAAACATCAGTGTTCGAAATACCGGTTAAATGCATACTGGGCAGTGGCACTTGACCTTAAGAAAATATTGATGTAGTGCATACCGGACAAATGTATACCGGGCACGTAACTAAATCTAATATATGAGTCGCTCAGAAGCCAATGCGGTTAAGTCCAAAACACAACAATTGAGAAAATTAATGTTTTTTGATACACTAGTTTTTAAAATTCCTGGTTTATTAATTTAATTAGAAAAGTGTATAAACTCTTTTTTCGAGGTGTAAACTCTGAAAAAAAAACAAGATATGTACAGGAAGTGTAAATAAAAACGTAAGTATTTATTGAAATAATGACAGCATCTTAAAAATTTTAGGACTTATACCATTTGGCAGCTGAAAAAGATAAGAAATTTATGTCTTCTAGTATAAACAAACTTCGATTTTTCTCAATCATCACTAGATACAGTGACTAATAGAAAATAAACTGTTGGATTATTTCAAAAATTGTTTTTTACTTCAAAACTAAAGTGGCACTTTTCTTTGTTTTAGGAAATGAAAAAAAAATTTAAAAATAAAAAATACCACATTTTAAAAAAATACTACGAAAAATACCATACCCCTTTTTTTGGTGAAAAAATACTACCGTAGTATTAAAAATACTACGTCTGGCAACCCTGGTTACTATGAATTTCTTGTTTTTCAGTGTTACCAACAAATATCGAAAGAAGAAGAAGAATTTAATTTTTATTTCAAAAATTATGTAAAAAAATATTGATAAAAGGTGAACTTATTCACAATGGCTTCTGAAATTATTATATAATATATTCAGAAGCTATTAAAAAAATTGCTGTCTAACCTAGAAAAAAGTAACCAACGAGTAAATCCTTTAATAACTAAGAAGATTATTATTTATTTCATCAAAATTTCCAAAAATTAGAAAATATCAAAAAAATGGACTTAACCGCATTGGCTTCTGAGCGGCTCATATATATTTCGAACATTCACCAAAGCGACTATGTGATTGTCAACATTCACCGATGTAAGTCAACAACCACCAATTTTTAGTTATTCAGAGTAACATAAATACTATTGCTCGAAAAAGGCAAGTTCCGTCATCAATAATTGGTATGACAATAATTAGATGTTTAAAATTTCTATGCCCATTTTAGAAAGGAACAACAAAATCTAAATATTTATTTTGTAACTAAGTTAGTATTTCCATGAAAGCACAAAGTTATTCTAAATAAATACTTAACATATAACTAGCTATTAACTACAACTTTAACTATTACTTAAAAATACATTAAAAAATGAATCTTAATAAGTACCCAACTACCTGTCCATCAAAGGGAGAAATCTAAAAAAGAAATCCTTCAATAGAGGGCGTCCTTGTCATTAGAGAAATCCTTTGTCAAAATTTTATATATAAGTATAGATAAAATTTGAGTTGATCGGATTAATAGTTTGAAGTTATCAATGTTTTCTTTCTTATAAGATTAATTTAAAAAAATAGTATTTTTAATACACAAAGAAACATTTCAACCTTAAGTTTCAGCCTTTTAGATTCGTGTTTGATGGTATTCGATTAGGGTAAACTAACCAGTGATGAAACACTTAAGCTTCGCTTGCCTTTTAAAAAATCATATTAATTTCAAAATTCGTAATTTTAGTCAAATGACAGTGTCTACATATTTATTACTAATTGCAAATTCTGTAAAAAAAATTGTAGCGAACTTACATAATATTGTTTTAAAGTTTTGGAGGTTCAAATAACAAGTAAGGAACAGTTTTTCCAAGTGAAGGAACAGTTCTTAACAGTGAATGAACACCCAGTAAAGGAACACTTAATTTCGGTTATTTTTTAATGCCCTTTATGAATTTCTAAGAAATACAAATATTTAAAAACAAGCCTATTCTTGAAATTATAACATATAAATACTTGGAAAATGTTAACTTTTTTTTGTATTCATGAATTGAAAATTAAAGTGTCAACATGTTAACACATAATGCTCATTCACTGGGAAATCTATGCCCAGTACAGGAACATGCATGTTCCCTCACTGGTTAGAAGTTGTTTTTCGTATTTTTAATATACTTTTGATGCGGAACATCACTAAAGGTACAAAAAAATTAAAGTTAATCTTTTATTTTCGTTAACTTTGAAAAAAAACCAGTAAAGGAACACTTGTTCCTTGTAACTTCAATAACTATATTTTGAATTCTCTTTTTCACAGTGAGAAAAATAAAACTATTACATGCAATTAATTCCACTTCAAACAAATAAATACAAACACTCACCTTATAATTTTTTCAAAGAAACAAGGTGTTGCAGAGATAATAACAAATTCAAAATTTTTTCCAGAGAAGTCTATTTGACCAGGTAATCCAAAACATTGCTAGATGACTTCCTATTGCTTGGCAGTAAGCTATTGTTACCAATCAATCTAAAGAAAAACTTTCAAATTCTTATTTTTAATCAATATATATGAAATGTTCCTTCACTGGGTAGTGTTCCTTCACTGGTTGGTTTACCCTACACAAGTGAGAAGAATGCATAGAAAACAATACCTTACTTGTGTGTATAGCAATGTAAAATGCATAAATAAAAGTTCAAAATTGGATTTTTTTTACACAAAGCCCTAATAACTTTATAATTATTAACCGTATAAGTTCCTGTTTTGTCTTATTTGAATCAGCATGAAAAAAATACATCGGAAAATGTACCTTAAATGTTCAGTAAGTCCCTGAATCTGTAAAGTATACACATAAGTGTCAAAAGAAATGCTTTTTTATGCCTAAAAACTTTTGCAACTTTTAAACTATTTGTTCTATTGACGTGTGTTAAGCTTCATTCGATTCAGCGGGGGGGGGGGAATATATAAAAAATGGTTACCTTTGTTTAGATTAAAAAAAGCAGTGTCAATATTAATAATACTCTATTAATGTTCATTAAAATAAAACTGATTCATTAAAATACACGATAAAAATTATTATTTTTAAATTGAATCTGAATATAAATTTATAAAAATATTTCTAAAAAGATTAACAGATTTAAGCCAGACAGATTAACTGAAACCATTAAATGATTAAAAAGTAGAAAACATTATTAAAAATAATTTTGTACCTTGAACCTATTTCAATTTTTAATGCAGATTATCATTATTCAAATTCAGAAACAACTTATAATTTTGTCTACTTATGTAATATTCAGTGAACAAATGTCATACATTTAAATATATCAAGGAAATCCAAGGTTTCGTGGCCAAAATTAGTATTTTGATAAAATTTGTTTCAAAATTTGGGATTTTTTATTTAGGGGTTTTTATGTGCAGGTAAATTGCATTCATTGTTGAAATTTTGAAATACACTAAAAATACCAAAAAAAAGTAATAAAAAATGACGGCTGAAATATGGAGAGCAAAAATAAAAAAATAATATTCTAATACGTTTAAATAATTAAATATAGTAATGAAAATATAATAATTTTCGTAATTTTATATTAAAAATGAAAAACAAATTATATTTCCGAGGAATATTACAAAATAACTCGAATTAATTACGAAATAACGCGATAACATGAGGAAAAAATATAATTTTTGTTTTTCGGTATATTTAGTTCACCTTTGCAATATTGATAAAATGAGGCAGGTTTTTTCAAAAGAAGAAACATCAAAGAAGACAACAAGAAAAAGTTTACCTAATTACCTCGTGGAACTTTTCGGAACTAAGTTTCGAAAGTCATTCAAACATTGTAAAATGTCAAATGATAAGATATAAACTATAAGTTTGTCAAGAGTATTAACTAATCCAACAAATTGAAAAATTATACTATGATTTCAGACTAATTACTCTGATAAAAATGTAACAGTAAGGTGAAATTCCTGTATATATTTCTGAAATATAAATTTGAAAGTTACATTTAAAAAGAAAATTTAACATATTTTTCACTACATTGTGCTCTCGTCGGTCCAAAAAGTAAATTATAATGTTTGGAATGATTATGAATACTTAGTTTAGGCGGTATTAAAACTGCCTACACATATTTTAGTTGAAAATGTAATTTTGACTTTCGGTCAAAAATCATGGTCTTCTGGCCCACAGTGCGTATTAAGATACATATCTTTAAATTTATCTATTAATTAAAACCCGTTCTAATTAAATAATAGTTTTTAAGAAATGAAATAAAATTTATTCATTTTATTTATTAATAGTGGCTTTAAACTTGTTTGTTCTATTAATATAGTAAATTATAAACTTTCAAATTATGCATATTACTTCTAATGAATATTTTTCCAGCTTAAAACATAATCTTAGTAGAATGATTTTATTTAATTGTAGTGAGCTTTTGTTTTATTTAAATGCTAAAATTCAAATAAATCTCTAAAAAAGGAATGTTTATTATGTAAGACTCAATTCTGTTATTTAATACCGTGTAATCCAGGCGAGAAGGAGCTTTCGTCTTTTTCGTCTATTTCGTTTGTTTTCATAGAGATAAAAAAATATTAAAAAAAGATATTAGGTACTTTTTAGTTTTTTGATAGTATACTCGGTAAGATAAAATTATCTTGTTTAATAAAACAAGAGCATTTCTGATTTTATTTATTTATTCATTTTATATTTCACTGCACATAAAAAACGAAGAAATATTTTCAATTCTAAAGCATTGGTTGACATTTTCTGTCCTCAAAGAGTTTGAAAATTTTGACAGTAACTCTTGAAAATCGAGAACTGTCCTCAAGATTTGAAAACGTCTAATCACCTTAGATTAGACCAGGTATATATTTGCTTCAATTTTGATTAACTGAATATTTAAATTTTTAAAAAGAAACACAAATCCCAATTGACACAATAATATGGTTTATAGCCAAATTTCACATTTCTTCCAGCAAGCAGTTTGCAGATTTTGCTCTGGTGCTCATTTTATCATGCAGCTATTTAGGTTTCAGTTAGGTTCAAATTAATAAAATTGATCTTTAAATTCAAATTCTTTCATCTCAAATTATTCCATCCTTGAGTTCAAACCAATTAATTTAGATTTTTTCTACATTTTATTTGCTTTACTTTCAATTAAAGCGAACATTTAAAAGATAGAAATTTTGTGACCATGTTATTTCCTTAACAACGTGCTCGGTAGTATTGAAAAACTAAGTGTTTTAACTGTAGCATGCGAGCAAATTTCTGTACAATGATCCAAAAAGATGTATCAATTAGAAGTAAGAAACACCACGCCAGCCAATGAAACTCTTCAAGAGATATTTACAAAAGTCGAATCTTTGACAATGTTTTCACCTACCGATTTAGGTGGTCTTCGATGCAAACGACAATTTGTAAAAGAAATTATGTTGTTGTTCATTTACGTCGCACTAGAGCTGCACAATGGGCTATTGGCGACGGTCTGAAAAACATCCCTGAGGATGATCCGAAGACATGCCATCACAAATTTGATCCTCTGCAGAAGGAATGGCACCCCCGCTTCGGTAGCTCAACTACCTGTGCGCGAAGTCGAGCACTTTACGGTAGAACAGTTTAACGAGGACCAATACCGCCCACGCTCGGTCCCTACGCAGACTAATCCAAGTGGTCACCCACCCGCACACTGACCACAGCCAGTGATGCTTGACTTCGGTGATCTGCCGGAAACCGTGTCTTAACGATCAGTCCACTGCGGGACAAATTAAATTATGATAAACCATCCGATTTAATTTTTCCAACTGCAAATAAAAACGAGATTCAAACATGTGCTTCCATTATCCTGTTTATAGAGTAAAAGCAAACTAACTTTCAATTTTGCATATAGAGAGGAGGAGTACCACATAGGGTATAGGAATCTGGAGAAATTGTCCTTCCCCTTCAGAGCTATGTCTAAATTGAGGAAGTGGTCTCGAAATATTGTGATGGAATGTCTTCCGATCATCCTCAGGGATGTTTCCCAGACCTTCACCAACAGTTCACTGTGCAGAGATTTTGTGAGTTGAACTTCGCTTACAAGGAATTTGTTAACATTTCTTCTCTCGAAACTCATTTTAAATTGTGTATTTAAGGCCTATTAGTAGCGAATGCTTTTAGCTGTGTTTTTTTATATTTTTCTATGTGAATTCTCTCTCTTTATTCAATTTCAGTTTTGAATATGAATAGATATTTTCTTCGTCTTCTGCCGATGATTCGTGAAGCCTTTTTATTATGGATACCCAAAATATTATTATGTATGGACTCCCAAATTATTATTATGGATGTCCCAAAATATTATTATGTATGGGTTCCCAAAATATTATTATGGATTCCCAAAATATTGTTATATATGTGCTCCCAAATTATTATTTTGGGTTTCCATTATATTATTATGTATGGATTCCCAAATTATTATTATGGATTCCCAAAATATTATTATGTATGGGTTCCCAAAATATTATTATGGATTCTTTAAATATTATTATGTATGGGTTCCCAAAATATTATTATGGATTCCCAAAATATTATTATGTATTCCCAAAATATTATTATGGATTTCCAAAATATAACATTTTGTATAAGTTCCCAAACTATTATTACGGATTCCCAAAATATTATTATATATATGGGTTCCCAAATTATTATTATGGATTCCCAAAATATTATTATATATGTGTTCCGAAATCATTATCATGGATTCCCTAAATATTATTATATAGACTGTAAATCCATTTCTTAGAGATAACTAGTCTACAGAGAGAGATAATTAGTCTACAAAAGATACGAAAGCTCTTCTTATTGGATAGTTCTTAATTTTTAGCAATTTCCTTTTCAAATTAAAGGCTATATCGCTAATTTGGTGAAACAATGTCGTAACTGCAAAATCAAGTTACGTCATTGTTTCACCAAATGAGTGTTATAAAAAATATTTTTCATTTGAAAAACAGCGACCAATGGCAAAAAAAAAGAATTAATTCGGATTAGTTTTTTATTTATTTATTTATTTTATTTTTTATTATTTTTTGAACATCTCTTTCGATATTTTAGCGGGAATAGAGTATTCTATATATCACTCATTTAGTGAAACAATGACGTAACTGCAAAATCAAGTTGCGTCATTGTTTCACCAAATGAGCGATATAAAAAAAAATTTTTCCTTTGAAAACCAGCGACCAATGGCAAAAAAAGGATTAATTTTTTATTTATTTATTTTATTTTTTAACATCTCTTTCGATATTTTAGCGGGAATAGAGTGTTCTATACATCGCTCATTTGGTGAAACAATGACGTAACTTGATTTTGCGGTTACGTCATTGTTTTACCAAATGAGCGATATAATATTGGAGATGTCAGTTAATTTAATGATAAACCTGAGAAGAGGCAATAAACATTGCTTGTCAATTTGACTGGTGATTTTAAATTTAATACATTGCACGCTTAATCATGAAACATGAAACTGGAAAACAAATTTTATTTTTTATTTATTATTTTTGTTTTTTTTTTTCGTGAGAATTTTAACGGATCTTAGATATTTTCGTATCACTGATTTTAAAACTGCAATCAGTTTCTTTTTTTATATGCTACATTTTTTAAAATAAATTTAGATGAGTTCTATAGCCTTTTTTGCCGTATATTCTGTTAAATAGCATCTCAAGAAATCAAACCCTTCTCTGCTGCATTAACTAAAATGTTTTTACGGATTTGAATTCCGCAATGTTACAAGTAGGCATAGTTTAACATGAGTTCCATTTAAAGTCAAGCGGAAATATTAAGGAAGTAATTGAGATACACATTCTCCACCTTTTTCCGTTTCCGGATTTCAAAATCGCATACACAATAATTATTTGTTAAGTATTAACGAATATTTCCCCATATTTACTTAAAGCGACATTTTAAAGTGTTGACCAAAAACATTGTAAGTTACTTTTTTTTAGACTACCGCATCTTTCATAATATTTTTATTGCTCATTGGTTTCACCAAACAAGGATAGGATGAAATAATTTTATTTTATTTTGTTCATTGATTATTCAGATTTTTCCCTATTTTTGATAAAAGCCTTCCTCGTGTTCAATTTTTTGAAATTAAAAGAAATGATTGACTATATGTTTATTTTAATTAATATTTCAAAAACTTGATTATTCTGAGTTTTTCCTCTTTTCAATAAAAAACATGTCTCTTGTTTAATTTTTAAAATAAAAGAAATGGTTGACTATGCATTTATTTTAAATAATGTATTGAAAACCAAACTTTGTGAGTTACTTTTTTACATTATGTCATCTTTCATATTTTTTTTTCAAATTACTAATATAATTCCTCGAGTATTTTATAAATTTTTCCTTTTTTTGCAGAAGTTATTTTTCTTTTTCAAACTTTCAAAATGAGAGAAATTATTGATTGCGTATTTCATTGAAATTATATTTTGAAAAGGCATAATAAATCGCCCAAAACCATTTTGTATATGATCTCGTTTTGCCTTTCCCATTTTTATCATTACTGAATACAAGAATGAGGTAATTTAAGATTAATTTATAATATATTTTATCAATCATGTTTGGTAAAATTATATTTTGTGTTTAGCTTTTCAAATCATTTCATTCATTTAAAATAATATTTTGGAAAAGCTGAACAGGTCAATCAAAAATAATCTTCTTTACCTTTCGTCTATGTCGTTTGTCTATATAGCACGTTTTGTCTATGTTCCTTATCATAGGGCTACTATTTAATATACTTAGACAAATAAAGACTAAATTAAAATTAATTTGCTTTCATCCTTTAGTATTTTATTAATGTTCCAAGTGTTCTCGAAATTTAAAGATATTACATTTTTGTAGCTAATTTTTCAAAAAAAGAAATATTCAGTATGTATGGAAATATTTATTTTAAAAAAATATTTGCTAAATAGTAAAAAAATAAAAATAAATTATAGACTATAAAAAGATTATAATCTATTTACTCTACCTTCATAGGAATTTCCACTGCAATTCAAATGTGGATTCCAAAAAAATTTGAATTTAGCTGTTTGGATCGATCTAGCATTTTTAAAATATTCCCTGCAAAAATAAACTTTGAGTTTATGATTAAGAGATAGGAAAAACTTATACATTTTCAACAATGACCAATAAAAAAAATTTTATTAAGCGAGAGAAATTTTTTTGAAAAAATAAAAACTGCATGCTTTTTGCATCGGTACAAACATTAAAAAGTTTTTTAAAGAAAAAAGTGTTTCAAAGGAACTGTTTAAAAAAAACTGCTTTTAAAAGGAAAGATTTAAGGTATGCTGTTGTACAATAGAAAACTCAACGCAAGTGACAAAAAATTTGAATTTGAAATTTTAATATATTTGACATTTTTGTAGGACGAGTTACATATTGAAAAAAAAATTTTCAAAAATTAAATTTCAATTTTCTGAAAAATTTTTTTTATAACAGTAATAAAAAATAAAATAGTTGGCAATCCGAAATTCTCGAAATCTATCGGGAGCACTTACGTTGTTTGTTTTTTTTTCAATTGAGCCGGGTTTATGAATAAAATCCACTTAAAATTTAAATTATTTTATTGATTTGCATCAATTTAGATGATATATATCTCTAAGGATTTACGCTCTACGGAATAAATATAATAAAAATAATTACGATTTTCCCTTGAAAAATATTTCGGTAGTTGTATTTTTTAAGTAAGTGGTACAAAAAAGACATTTTAAATAATTCGTTAATCAGAAATTGTCAATAATATTTTGTTAAATTTTTAAATTATAAACCAAATTAGATATTAGAATTTATAAAATTAATCCCTATGAAATTGCAGTGTTTAAAAATATATGTAAAGTAATAATTTTTTTAGAGGAATATATATACAAAGTAATAAGCTTTAAAAAAATATCTACGAAGTAATAAGTTTTAAAAGAAATATTTATGAAATAATAAGTTCAAAAAAATTGCGTAAGACAACCATTTCGGATATGTATTGCACAACAGTTTATATAATAGACACTATTCATTGATTTTACAATGTTAACTGTTGAAAAAACAATTAACTTTACACCATTAACAGATGAAAAACTTTGCATCATTAACCAATAAACTAGCCATTATTTTTACACAAACTGACAATTTGTATTAGATTTTGGGTATAACTCGAACAAAAGTGAGGTTTTTATAGCAATTTTCGTTTCTAGGTTTCGTTCTTTTACTCTAACACCAATTTAAAAATTAAAACTTTCAGCAAAAATTTTGAAAAATTATGATTCACTAAAAGCGAGAAAATCAGCCACCTACTGAAAAATGAATAAAATCATGAGATTTCATGTACTCTGCAAATCATTTAAAGAATTCAGAGTTCATACTCTTAATTTTCTGCGCATCGGGTTCTGAAATTGCATTTGAAGTTTTGAATAATGTATTCGTGACAATTTTAATATTCGATATATTTGTATCACCTGTAAATAAATGACCTCTTCCTTACAATGTATGTCTTAATACTTCATAATTGATATAGTTTCTTAAATTTTATTTATTAAGACCTGTAACTAAAAAGCACTTAATTTATTAGGCATAATCAGTAAAAATAAATTAAGATTCTAATATAACTCTTGTTATATTTTCCTCATTCTAATTATGCGAAGATTTTTTATTTTATATGTTTCGAAAGATATGGCCAAGTAGAGTAATTAACTAACATCATCAATTTATTTATGAAAATTAAATAAATATGATTAAATTCATTTTTAGAACTTTTTCTCCGTTTACACTTCCCTTTGACGATCAAATTCGGTCGGGAAGTCAAGGTCTCTTGGTTCCATTTTTTCTAACATCAGTAGAAAAATATATCGGTTAGAGGACCACAGCTACTACCAGTTCCCAGAAGTTTCTGGAAACTTACTTCCTGGATTATATTCGTATGCATAACCATGATATTATATTCATATTATATGCAAGATATATATGGGTGATTCTTTTTAAACATGATAATTCGGACCAAAAAATTTCTTCAAAATTAAAGTTTTCAAAATAATCTAAAATTTTTTTTGTATACTTTTTTAGTCACACTTATTAATATCTTACAGACAGAAGTGTAGTTTATTGACATTTGCTCGAGAGAAAAAATAAAATAGAAATTCACCTAATCTTGAATGTTTGAAAAATGACATATTAGCTTAGAAGTTTAAAAAACATTCATTTTAAGTTAATAATAAGTAACTCAACCTAAGCCTTTATGTTAGATGGACCATAAATTGCTTAAATTAATTCTTTTTATCCACTGTACAAAGAAACAATTTTTTTTTTTGTTGTTGATATGTACAGAATAAAATTGTGTATAATAATCAATCATTAAATAAATAAATAACTTTGATTACATCCAACCATATTACAATCATACATAAACTTGGTATTAGGTTAATATTTGCTTTTCCTCCTTACAGTATTAGCAGTTAAAAAAAAATTTGTTAACACTTCAATGTCCTGGAATTCGTAGGCTATGAAAATGACAGCCAGGATAATGACAAATTCGCCATTTTATAGCATATAACTTTAATTTAATATTTTGGCCTAAGACGTTTACATTCTGCAGAAAACAACAGGATTTCTTAAAATAACTCAGATAAATCTATGTAGCTTATGTTATTAATTATTTCAAAAAGCCAGGAAAATGACAACACAAAAACCTACTCATCTTTGAAAAAATGTTTGAAATAGATTTTTAACCAGAAAATTGGTTCTTTATTCATGCAACAAGACATGTTCATATAGGAGAGTATCTAATTAATCTATTAACATAAGATATTGATTGCTGGCTCTATCTATTTTGGTTATAAACCACTAAATAAAAGTAGAAAGGAAAATGACAGATTTTCTTGGGACAAACAAATTATTGATTTTAAACGAAGTTTTTGTAAATAATACCCTCTGCGTATTTTCTAGAAATGCTTACACCGGTTGAGATAAAAAAAAATTAGATATTGAAAAATTTATGGGATGTTTTGAAGCTAGTTATTTTTGGAAACATTGTTTGGGACATGCCAGGAAAATGACATTTTGAAGTTCAATTAAATTTTTTAACTATACAAAACAGTCAATGCTAGTGCAAAGTCATTTTAAAATGCTAACATCAATGCATTTTATTAATTTTTATAAAAAAAAAGTTATTTTAGTATTATAGTATTAGATCTTGGAGCAAGGGACAGTGAATTGTCCTATTTCGTGAGAATCACCCATATACATAACCATAACTGGATTATATTCGTAAGCATAAACATGAAAACGTATTTAAAAAAATTGGTATGAAATGCCATAAGCAAGCAATTCTTCTTTTCTTTTTTCTTTTGTGTACGTATATGTTTTTTTCTTAAAGAAATGTAAAAGATAGGACCTTTTAATATTAATTTTACTATTTGCGTATTGTGCAATATCTCGGGAACGTTTTAAGCGAATCGAAAAGTTGTCAAACTCAATTATAATATTCGTTTATCATTATTATTTAAGATAATATTCGAAAAAAGTTTGAATTGTAAGTTATACAAGTTTTTCAATTATTTTAAGCTAAATAGTTTCTAATGGCAAGACATAAAATTTGTGCGAAATGGAATAATTCTAGAGAAATAGAATTTTGAAAAGATGTCTTTAATAGCTACCGATTCTGCAGTGCAATTCAAAAAAGAAAAAAAAAAAAGTTAATGCCTCAAGATTGATTCCGAGAAAAGAGGATTTAGCAATCGAAGGAAAATAATTGTAATGTTATGAACGCTAAACTGATAAAATTGATAAAAGCAAAATCCATTTTTGAAAAGAAGTTTTTGCACAATGTGTTGCTTACCATACGAAGATGTCAAATGTATAAGGATATCAATTTTGAATTCTTTGTCGCTTACGTTGATTTTTCAATTGCAAGGCAGTATTCATCAGATTTCACATAAATTTTGTATTTTGTCATTTAAAATTACATAGTACGAAACTGCATCTTATAATTGAAAGTTTTTTCAAACCTTAAATAAAATAATAAAGTAGCGTTAAAATTGTGTTTTGCATGGAATTATTAAAAAAAAGAATATTAAAATTGAGTAAAAATTTTTTTTCATTAACTTTAGAACTTCTTAAGATATAGCTGATTATGCAGAAAGGGGAATTAACAATAGAGGATCCAAATTATCACCCACTCTCCATCTTTTCCTCTCGGTTTTCCTCTCCGTTTAACGCAAATGCTGGTTAGTTATATCAAAAAGTCCTCCACGAAGGCAAATTTCACCCAATACTCGGTCCAGAGGAGTTCCCTTGTTTTGTGGATTGGGTTCAAAATTACAAGACTACGGAGTAGCAGATTAGTAGCAGTAAACTAAAAATTTGGGTCAGCTGAATGACAGATCATAAAATAAAATAGCCCGTTGTGCAGTATTCATTCTGTTATTCATGAGGTTGTCGGTTGGTTGTAACAACTCTTCAGAACTCAAACCGAATTCCTCGGTTCTTAGCGTCACAACATTATAAACTACTACCAAACTAATTATAGAATATCTTGATATCTAAATATAAATTCAAAAAAATCTCATAATTTTTTCCAAAAATTTATATCAGGTAAATAATATCTTATAACATTAAGCAGTAAATTTAAACCGAAGCCGAACTTCAAATTTTACTCATCTTAACTTAAGCTTAACAAAAGCTTGAACTGAAAGTAAAACCAAAACTATTTTTTTTAATTTATCGTTCCTATTACATAAGCAAGCCTGGCCTGTTGTTGCTGTTGTTGTAGTTCATTTATGTCGCACTAGAGCTGCATAATGGGGTATTGGCGACGGTCTGGGAAACATTCCTGAGGATGATCTGAAGATATGCCATCACAATTTTGATCCTCTGCAGAGGGGATAACACCCCCGTTTCGGTAGCCCGATGACCTGCACGTGAAGTCGAGCACTTTACGGTAGAACACTTTAACGAGGACCAATACCGCACGACCTCGGTCCCTACTCAGACTGATCCAAGTGGTCAAACACCCGCACACTGACAGCAGCCAGTGATGCTTGACTTCGGTGATCTGCTGGGAACCGTGTCTTAACGATCAGTCCACTGCGGGACTAAGCAGGCCTGTGTGCTAATTACTAAGTATCGCTTATAAGCCCTTGTCAAATAAGAAGATAGCACTCAAGATATAAAAGACATCATAAATATGCATTTGAACCCGCTAACTCCACGCAACAATGGATGTAACTTTGTATAATGTCCTTCTCTGACTTATTTTATCTCTTATTCATTTCGGCTCTGCAGTGGACTGATCGTTTCGACACGGTTCGCAGTAGAACACCGAAGTCAAGCATCACTAGTTTCGGTCAGTAAGTGGGTGGGTGACCACTTTAATCAGCTTGCATAGGGATCGAGGGTGCGCGGTATTGGTCCTCGTTAAACTGTTCTACCGTAAAGTAGTCGACTTCACTCGCAGATCGTCGGGCTACCAAAGCAGGGGAGCCATCCCCTCAGCAGAGGATCAAAATTGCTTCGGATAATATCAGGGATGTTTCCCAGACCGTCGCCAATAGCGCATTGTGCAGTTCTAGTGCGACGCTAATAAAGTACCTACTTACCTACCTACCTCGAAGTAGTAGTAGTGATGCTCTATTTACGTCGCGCAAGAGTTGCACGATGAGCTACGACAGTCTGGGAAACATCCCTGAGGATAATCCGACGCATGCCATCATAATTTTAATCTTCTGTAGAGAGGATGGCTACCCCGCTTTCATCGCCCGAGTATCTTTATGTTAGATATACTTTTCTGTGAGACAATTTATGTCAGAACAATTTAACGAGGACTAATACTGTGCAGGCTGATCAAAGTGGTCACCCACTTGCTCACTGACCGCAGCCAGTGATACTTGACTTCTACTGGAAATAGTGTCTTAAAAGCAATCCACTGTGGGACTCACTAAGCTAGAATTTGTTACTTTAAAAGAAAAAAATAAATAAATAATGGAAAGAACACCTTTTCTTGAGTAAATACAGCATCAGTTCTTACAGATTAGCAAGGATATGAGAAGATTCTCGGACTTTTTTCCATACATCAAAGCTACACGCAGAGAAATCCATTCTGTTATTAACTTTGCTTCTGTTTGTTTTCTAATCCAAGAAGGGGCTTCCCTGGCCGCGCGGTGTCACCCGCCAAACGCTCTGTTAAGCGTGGAGGTGGTGGGTTTGAATCCCGCCGTAACCCTGGATGTCCTTCGTGATGTTCTTCTCTGTGTTGTGCTATCTGTTTTTCTACTTGACGAAGGTGCCGACCGGCCTGTGTAGGGGACAGGGAGCTGCATCAGAAAGGTTCTGAGTTCGAATCCCGGGCATGGATGTTCTTTCCTTCCCTGTACTATCTATCCTCACTGTGGGAGCGACGTTGGCCCACCTAATATGGTGCCTCTGAAAGAGAGGCTAACAAAATAGCCCTGTATATGCCTGAATTGACGCATGTTATCACAGGTGGGCAGTGGAGAAAAAAAACTTGACAAAGGTTCATAAGCCTCAATTGAGCACACAAGTCTGCAAATGTATGCTGTACCAATAAAACAAAACAACCTAATCCAAGAAATCCCGTACGTAATTAACGAATTTATAGCTTTCTGATCACATTTTTTCTTTTTAAATCTGAGTTCATTGTAATATAAGAGTCAGTTGTTGAAAAACGAATACCTGAAAGTGTCCAACTAAATACAGATGGTAATTATTAATTATGGTATTATCTTATAATTACCCTTTCACATTTCATTGTAATTCCTTTTTTCAGAATAACTAAAACACTTTCTCAGAAATGAGCGGTGTGAAAAGATCAAGCTCAGATACTATTACAAGACAAAATAGGAATTCAGAAATGGCTTCTGACTTCAACGCAATGACAATAGGCCAACGCAGATGGTGGAAAATTCCACGTCGATATCATGTTGCTATAATGTGCTACTTGGCATTTTTCATCAAGGGTTGGATGGTCACGAATCTATGGACAATGTTTGTGCATATATTATTGGCGGCAGAAGAAGTGAGAAAGGTAAGTATTTCAGCTTTATTTTTAATAATATACAGTAAAATTACACGAAAGAATTTTTAAATAGAAGATTAAGGCTTAGATTCTATATATTATTATAAATTATGAAACTAACTCAATGTATTTTTATTTCCTGATCTTATTAACACGGGATTGATTCTTACATTCATTTCTATAGGATAATCCTATGTGGCGTAACTACCACTACGATTATTAAGCATCAATTCACTAGTATATAAGAGATGTTAACTCAATTCTATGTTGGGGTACCTTTTCATAGATGAAGGTTGACATTGTCGATAAATACACTCCCACATTGGTGATCTCCGGACGTGACGTGAACATGCCTACCTGGACTGAAACTCCCACTTCTATATGAACACTCCTATCTTGAGAGTAACGCCCACTTCGATGGATGGTCCACATTGAACAGTTGACTTGTGACTGCGACATTATCCACTTCCTCGCTCTGTTGCTACTCAGTCTCAATCACATACAACGTATTCACTCGACTTCTTAAGTCAACACAGGAGTGACCACGACCCTGAACTTACTACAGCTCTCACGATCCGAGAAAAAGTACGGGGATCTTAATACAGCTCTCCAGTCTTCTCACAAAACAGCAATGAATCAACTAGTGGTATCCGTTCATCGAATTCCGTCACATATATAACTCTGGTAGGGGAGTATTGTGGCGTAACTACCACTACGATTATTAAGCATCAATTCACTGGTATACATGACATGCTAACTAGATTCAATCTTGGGGTACCTTTTGATAGAGGAAGGTTGACATTGTCTAATAGTCTTTCCCCACACCTATTATTACGGTATTGATTTTTGCATGCATTATTGAATAATTGATTCTTACATGCATTTTAATACGTGGTCCTATAATTATGCGATTATTTCTTTTATGCATTTTTATTAGGGTAAACTAACTAGTGAAAAAATACTTAAGCTCCGCTTGCCTTTTAAGAAATCATAATAATTTCAAAATTCGTAATTTTAGTTAAATGACAGTGTCAACATATTTGTTACTAATTGCAAATTATATAAGAAAATTGTAGAGAATTTACATAATATTGTTTTAAAATTTTGGAGGTTCAAATAACAAGTAGTAAGAAAACCAAGTGAAGGAACAGTTCTTACCAGTGAATGAACACACGGTAAAGGAACACTTAATTTTGGTTATTTTTTAATGCTCTTTATGAATTTATATGCCATACAAATATCTAAAAACAAGCCTATTATTGAAATTATAACATACAAATACTTGGAAAATGTTAACTTTTTTTTGTAATCATGAATTGAAAATTAAAGTATCAACATATTAATACATACTGTTCATTCACTGGGAAATCTATGCCTAGTAAAGGAACATGCCTGTTCCCTCACTGGTTAGAAGTCGTTTTTTGTATTTTTAACATACTTTTGATGCGGAACATCACTAAAGGTACAAGAAAATTAAAGTTTATCTTTAATTTTCATTAACTTAGAAAAAAAAATCAGTAAAGGAACACTTGTTCCTTCACTGGTTTTTCATTGTTTGGTAATCCAGTAAATAAACAACCTGTATCTCAGTACTTGCTTATTTTATGATGCTTAAAATAAATAAAACGTAACTTCAATAACTATATTTTGAATTCTCTTTTTCACAGTGAGAAAAATAAAACTACTACATACAATTAATTCCACTTTAAACAGATAAATACAAGCACTCACCTTATAATTTTATTAAAGAAACAAGGTGTTGCACAGATAATAACAAATTCAAAAAATTTTCCAGAGAACTTTATGTGACCAGGTAATCCAACACATTGTTAGATGACTTCCTATTGTTTGGCAGTGAGTTATTGTTACCAATCAATCTAAGGAAAAACTTTCAAAATCCTATTTTTAATCAATATATATGAAATGTTCCTACACTGGGTCTATTTCCTTCACTGGTTGGTTTACCCTACATGATTCTATTATTAGATTGATTTGTACAAGTAATCGGTTCTTACATAGATTTTACCTGATGAAAACACTTGCATAATATGCCAAACGAAACAAGTTTGAAAGCAATCAGTTAAACAGTTATTGAGAACAGTTATACTGCAATGTGACGTATAAACAAATTGCACTTAATATATCAGCCTATTTTGGGAACTAATTGTTAAATTATAATTGAAAACTATCCAAATTTAATGTGAAAATGCATCTTTAATTTTAAATGTTACTGTCCCACAGTGGACTAATCGTTAAGACACGGTTCCCTGCAGATCACCGAAGTCAAGCATCACTGGCTGCGGTCAGTGAGCGGGTGGGTGACCACTTGGATCAGTCTGCGTAGGGACCGAGGGTGTGCGGTATGGGTCCTCGTTAAACTGTGCTACCGTAAAGTGCTCGACTTCGCGCGCAGGTCGTCGGGCTACCGAAGCGGGGGTGCTTTCCCCTCTGCAGAGGATCAAAATTGTGATGGCTTGTCTTCGGATCATCCTCAGGGATGTTTCCCAGATCGTCGCCAATAGCCCATTGTGCAGCTCTAGAGCGACGTAAATGAACTACAACAACTACAACCTTAAATGTTACTTAAAAGGACTTCTAAACAAAATTATATATGTTCACTTATAGATCTTAATAAAATTTTTGCGAAATAAATTGCGTGTATTTTATCAGCGTTCGAAATGTATCAATCGTAACGGAGAAGTGCCAAATTTAAACTTAACTTTAATAAAAATTTAAACATGGTCGTAGCTAACATTATGCAGGATCTCAGCCGTCGAACATAAAGAAAGATAAAAATGTGAAAAGCGGAAGAACATACTTACGTTGGTTTAACATGTAATTGAAGACTTGTAAGCTCAATTAAGGCTTATAAACATTTGTCAAATAGAAGGACAAATAGCACAATACGGGGAAGGACAACACGAAGATACATTCAGAGTAACAACGGGAATCGAATCCTTCGCGCAGCGCTTGGCGGACTATACCGCTCTGCTTCAGCGAAAGAACAAGTATGCATATTGCAAAAGTTTATATACATATTTATTTGAATTCAGTTAAGTTTGTTTCAGGTTTACACTTCAGGTTTGGTAACTTACAAGTTTGACAGGTACAGAGGAACTATGGTACTTTAACCTAGTAGTTCGCTCATTCCACTGCAGAGATATTGGTACTTGTACCTAGTTTACCGCTGATACCACCACAGATCACAAGGAAAATGTAATCATACGATATCTTTCATCAGTTTTACCAATTAAACTGGACTCAAAATAAACATTTTAATTTAAAGAACTAATTATTGGACGTGGGAAGCGAGAACACAAGCATAAACAAAGAAAATTTCTTATAGTGCATATATTTTAAGCGAATAATTTCGGCTTTCGCCGAAAAAAACTATTTTCTTCTAAGAAACAATTATTGCAAAAGAATCATCAGTGTTGGTGTGCGGCAACGAACAGGAGGCCTAGCCCCTTAGTATTTAATAAAAATAACATGCCGTATGTGGCAAATATATTATTTTGTTGCTTCATTTTAGCACAATTTTAGCAAAAAATTTTAGTAGATTTCTTTTTAGAGAAAACTTAATTTTTCTAAAACAGATTACAGTATATTAAAAAAATTTTTGAAAAATTATGTATATTTTTTTTTCCAATGGCAGGCACTGAATTTGAATCTTTGCCTATAGTGCACTATGCCAGAATTGTTGCTCATTTCGCGTTACCCAGTGGGCACCTGTGAACCAAAGTCACGGAGGTGAGCAACATTGCCCACTCCACACTGCCACAAACCCGTTTATAGGGTGGGCCACATTCACACATCATACACACAACAGAAGACAGCACAAAGAGAGAGTGAAACATCCATGCCCAGAGCGGGATTCGAACCCGCAGCCTATGGCTTCGCAGTCAGGCGCGCTAACCGCTCGGCCGCCTGGCCGGCGCAAAATTTTATATTTATTAATCAAATTGTATTTCATATTCTTAACCAGATTTCAAATAAAAGTATAAAAAATTAATTTCTTAAAAATTTCATAATTTTTTTTAAAAATAACTTCTTTAAATTTGTTTCGTACATTCGTTAATCAAGGGTATGATTACTTTTTCACCTGAAAAAAAATAATTTAATACCTTTTTCTGCAAATGAGAAGTGTTTAAATTGTAACAAAAAATTACATTATTTATTTCCCAGGCTCCTAAGTCGACTTAATAAAATTATGCTTCAATGAATAAAAAATACTTTTGTTGTTTCATGAAAGTACTAGTTTTAGTTGTTGTTGTTGTTGTTACTTTACGTCGCACTAGAGCTACACAATGGGCTATTGGCGACGGTCTGGGAAACATCCCGGAGGATGATCCGAAGACATGCCATCACAATTTTGATCCTCTGCGGAAGGGATGGCACCCCCGCTTCGGTAGCCCGACGACCTGCGCGCGAAGTTGAGCACTTTACGGTAGCACAGTTTAACGAGGACCAATACCGCACACCCTCGGTCCCTACGCAGACTGATCCAAGTGGTCACCCACCCGCACACTGACCGTAGTCAGTGATGCTTGACTTCGGTGATCTGCTGGGAACCGTGTCTTAACGATCAGTCCACTGCGGGACTACTAGTTTTAGTACTTACGTAAGTACTAAATATATTTTATTTATTATATTATAAATTTTATTATAAATATTTTTTTTATTTGAATAGAGGGACTTTCCAAAGAGTGAAAACTGGACAGTGGAGGACCTAGAAACACACCTCGATTTGAACTATTGGGGAGGAGCTGTAATACAGCTTCCAGCAGCTCTTATCACTATTTGCTTTTCACCCCACAAGTAATTTATCTCATCGATCATTTTTTTCCAGTAAACATTATAAATTTGCTTATCTTTTAATTTTCTACAACTCAAGAACTTGGAGTTACATAGTGAAAAGCTACACGTTTTTCAGATACATTTTTACATCATATTGTTTCCTGATTGATAATTTACCATTTCATGACCGGTGCTATTTTTTATAAGGTATAAAAAAACTTTCCATAATATATTTTTTTGGGGTTAACGGCGGGCACTTGGGTCTATTTCCCATTGACCTCAGAAATGCCAGAATTGCTGCTCTCTTATCGCAACCCAGTGAGCACCTATGGCTAAGCCACGGCGGTGGAGTAGCGTCGCCCACGTCATACAACCACAAACCCGTTTATAGGGTGGGTTACATTCACATAGTCACACGGAAGAAGGGACATAGAACACTGAGAGAGAGAAAGAAACATCCATGCCCTGAGCGGGATTCGAACCCGCAACCATCGGCTCCGCAGTCAGGCACGCTGACCACTCGGTCACCTGGTCGGCTTTCCATCATATTAAATAATATATTTTTACATGGCTAAATGCAAAATTTGTGCAAAATCGGTTGAAACGTTTCTGAGAAATGGAATTTTGAAGAAGTAAAAATTTAAAATTCGATATCTCAGGAACTATTCGTTTAATTTCGCTTAAATTTTGTATTTTGCTATGTAAAATTACATTCTTTAGAATTATGCAAAATCTTTCTTTCAAAACTTTATTATTATGTTTGGAGAAACGAATTCTGTTTGAAAAAACGCATAAAAGGATCCAAATTTTGGAGAGTTCTCCTGTTCAAACTATTGGGACCATATTTCCCCTATATTTTGGGAGCCAAAAATCCAAATCGGTCGGAAAAAAAGATATGTTTATTAAAAAAAAAGTGCACTTTTGTTTTTTATTTCATAACTTAAAATATCGTCTGCACTTATTAATCATAATATTTTAAATCACTCTCTCGAACCATTAAGTTTGAGCCCTAGAACGTGAAGAGCAGTACAATACATCAAAAGTTATTCAAGTGATCTGTATTTTTGCGCTCTGTACATTCCCCTTTGCAGTGCTCTCTTATCAAACAAAAGGCACACCCTCCTGACTTTATTCGCTAACCTCTAATTGCTGGCTAGCTCTGCTTGTCGAAGTGCCATTAGAATCAACAAAAAGAATAGTTAAGATTCGTAAATAGATCTAAATCGAACGCTACTGTAAAACTATTTGCTGCTAAACGTCCACCAGTTTTTAGAAACCTATAGTCTTTGAACTATAGATCTGTAATACATCTTTTTCTTTAATGTACCATCTACGATTGCATTAAATATTGCCTTACTCTAAAATCTTAATTCAAAATTTTCCTGTGACTCAAAAAATTTAGGGATAATGTCAGATTTATATCAAGTTCATTAGTAGCGAATACTTTTCCGATATTGAGTTTTGTCTTTTAACTAAAAAAAGCTAATTTTTAGGATCATGCTACTATCTGTTTTACTAGCATCTTTGCTTCACATGCTCACGCCTTTTATTATACATGGACCAGCAGTAGGAACATATTTCTTCCTTTTCACTCAAGGCATGATTGCAGTAAGTATCCTTATGATTTTGCAATCGCTTTTTCAAATATTTTAAATAAAATAAAAACCATGCTTTTGCAGTAGTATTAAATTTATCATAGTGACGTCATGATCAGTTACTTATATTTCTTATTGACGTTATTCTTTTTAACTGCAACTGCTGTAGAACAAATGACTTTAACAGGCTGTAGACAATTCACTTTATGTTTTTCTGATTTTAGAGTTGCTAGGTAAATTTTTCGGCGTTGCTATACCACAATCACGTGATGATCTGAAACATTCTATTATATGTTAAAAGATTTGTTTGAAAATTTCCTAGAAACTGAACTATATCACTTGACTGTTATACTTCAATCAAATGCCGTAATATTCTGGAAGATAAGGACAACCAGTTGTTTATATTATTTTATTTCGGGATGAAACTTATTATAATTTACTAATCACTGATTGATTATTCATAAATTTTCAGTAGGAAGATAAACAAAGTGACGCCAGCTTAGACTGCTCTTTAACATGCTAATGGATATGTTAAAGAAATATACATAGTGTTTCTTTCAACAGAGCAAAACATGAGACACTGGCCAATTTAAAGGCACTCTAAATTGTTAAAATTATTTGATGTGCGTAAAAAGTTGAAAGAGGTTCAATTGATTTTATCCTTCTCCTTTACTTTTTGAATGATGATAAATGATTTAGTGTCACATAAAATATTTAAATAACGAACTCTCCTTTGCAAATGATGGCATTATGAGACAGTGCAAATTGTTATTTTTTTTTTAGTCTAACTTTCATTGAAATGAGAATTCATTTGAAAAGTGCACTGGAAATTTTTCAATATTTATATTTTGATGATGCGTTGTTATTTATTTATATTTTATTCTGGAAAAATTTTTACAACTGTTTTTTACAGGGTCCTCTTGCATGCGCGTGTGTCAGCATTTGGAAGGAATGGGGTCCAGCTAGAGAAAGGACGAGTCTACTTGTACTTGCTTTTAGTGGTAAAGTAATACTTCAGTTTTCAAAAAAGGACCAAATGTTGTCGTTTTACGTCACTGTTTTTGCACCATAAATCGCAGAAATATCTGTTTTATTACAAAAGCTCAGAAAAAAAATTCATTCACCTTTCTGTTCTGCTTCATGTTGATTGCGAATGCATATTTTAATTAGTTTTAAGTACTGGCCTATAGAAAGTACGAGATAATGCGTGTTTTTATTTCATAAATCTAATCCAACTCATAACTCATCAACGAATGCAATTAATTTTTTTAAACTGTTTGCTCGAAACAGTTTTGAAAATTAATTTAATTTTTTTAATTAATTTACAGCACGAAACAAATTAATTTTTAAATATAGTATTTAAAAATTAATTTACACCACAAAACAAATTAATTTTTAAATTAATTATTTAAAAATTAATTTACAGCACAAAACAAATTGATTTTTAAATAAATTATTTAAAAATAAATTTACAGCACAAAACGTTTAAACAATTCAGAAGAGTATTGAATGATATAATAGTTAGATACACAAACTCTTAAAAACTTTCTCGAAGTTTTTTATTTAAGAAAAAATAAAGAAATACACTTTTTCTTAAAATCGCTATTAAAACGTTTCTGATATGTTTTAAATATTTCTGAAATTTTCACGAAATGCTTCAGAAACCACTCAGAAGTATTGTATCGTCAACAAAAGCAAAATTACGCTTCAGAAATGCAATAATTTTTGAAATATTACTTTTAAAAATGCTCTAACGTGTAAGAAGACTACTCGACATGTATTTTTAGAACTGCACTAACTACACGTACGAACCGTAGAACATAATTGAGCGCTTCAAACACTAGATAGAATTTAAGAGAAATCCGTATGCTACTGTATTTTTATCGTATTTTAAATTCTAAAAAATCCATTAAAAACAGTTTATTATTTAAGAAAAGTGTCCTATTTAGTTTAACGAGAATATTTTTTTCAGTTCTGTGTCATAAATTGAGCTCTACATTTTTAATATTTTGTTTTCTAGGTCAAATAATCAACGTATATGTAACATTTTCTCTCAGCATGTTTCTTGCAGAAGCAGTTGGGCCTTTTTCGATATATTACTTTGCAGGTAAGTAATTCCTATTGTCAAAACAAGATAATAATCCTTTCTTATTCAATTTTGCATTAATTTTATAATAAATACTCCAAAACAATAGCTTAAACTTTAAATCGAAATTAATATATATAAAAAATTAAGAAATGGTGCTATTTTCATTGGCAGGCAGAAAATGGAAATAAGCAATCACAAATTTCTAATGTTTTATTGACTAGCTGTCCTTAAAACATGCAGGAAGTCTTGCTGCCTTCCTCTGACATCATAGCAGAACATGACTATTTCTTTTTTCTTTCTACTCTTTCACCTTTTAACAATTACTCTATTGAATTCAGCGTGATGGGTATTCAGGAAATTTAAACATATTAATTTCAGATAGCAAATAAGTGCTTCAACGTACAGTGCATCCGAAAACAGAACAACTGTCACCACATTCTAACGTATTTTTAGTCATCAAAAACAAATAGCTACATTAAAAAGTAAGTTGAAAGATGGTGAGTCTTGAAAAATAGAAATCGATACTAGATTATACCAAACCGAAAAATGAAACAACCTCTACAAATATCATTTCTACCGTCCCCTACCGTTGAGAACACGAAGCACCGTCGAGAAAAAAAAATCATTATATAAAACAAAGTTTTTTGCCTTAAAAATTAGCATACGTAGAAAGAGTTGTTAGATTAAAGCGAAATTTTTCATACGTAAGTACATCGTTGATCTAAGTGATTAAAAAATTTAAATAGAATGATCATTTATGGATGTTTTGCCCTCTGGGGCCACCTCTACAACGAATGCAGGATGGATACGGTCAAGCATTGAGGCATTCAAGTGTCTTATGATGTTCTATAGCATCTCGATTCACAGTTGCTGTAAAAACGCCATTAAATCATCTAAACTCGGAGGTTGTCCAACTTAGCTTGCCATGTAGTCCCAGATATGCTTGTTCGATGACAAATCTGGAGATCAAGCAGGCTAGGGAAAAGTCGGAATGTGTCAGAGGTATTCCTATAACATCCTTGCTGTGTGTTGCCGAGCATTATCTTGTTGTAAATTGGCTCCTGGAAGTCCTGCCAAGAGTTGAAGTACATGTTACTGAAGAATGTCACGAACGTTACCGCTGGACTGTTATGGCTTCATATATCTATATTAGGAGTGATCGTGGGCCGAATGTTGCAGCACCCCATACCATCACACCAGCTGTAGCTGTGTGCTGCTGTACAGCGTAGGAAAAATTGAAGCGTTCATCACGAGGCCTCCACTCATACATGATGGTCTTGAGTGTCCAAATTTAATTTGGATTCATCAATGTCAAAAAAGTCATGTATTAAAAATTCGATTTCTCAGGTTCAACACTTAATTCAACACTTATCAACAATTAGCAACACAGGTATTCAACACTTTCTCAGTACTCAACTATTCAACAACCGATTTCACCCAAATTTTGTTCCTTGCCATGTAAAATTAGATAATTTAAAATGATGTGAAATACTGTATACCTTACAATTCAAAATTTTTTCGACTACTATTAAGTAAACTGTAAACAAATAATAAATATTTACTAAAATTTATTTTTTTGCATGAAAATATCTTTAGATAAACGAATTTTATTATTGAGAAGAATTTGCACATTCTTTTATTAACGATTAGATGGTTCATAGGCAATAAACGAAATTGGACGTGCACTCATGCTGATCTACGCAAAACATTAAATTGACTAATAATATGTATCAAATAATAAACGTCATTGCATCAAACATTGCTGTGAATAATATAATGCTCATTAACGGTAGATAACGCATAGCAAGTAACAATAAATAATGAATAACTGAAGTATTTGCACTCGCATAATGATTTGCATAATATCGATGCCACCGAATGTTACATAAAATAAACTGTCAATGAGTTGCCTAACTTTAAATAAAAACCCAATTGGGCACTTGCAACTCGAGAAAAAGTAAAATGATCTTGCTGAGCCATGAGATTTGTATCATATTTGATTAGATACCTGTCATCAACGTCATGCGCGTGTGTTGAACCTGATTGGCTTCTGAATCGACGAATGTCATGATTTACCTAAGATGACGTCACTTGCAGGTATCCAATTACGCGCTACCAGAAATCCTGACGTTACTATCGACTACTCCGCCATCTAGCAACAAGCATCGTGCTTACTACTAGATGAAAATAAAAAATAATCCCCAATACCATGATTTGCCGATTAACATCTGTGGATTGTCATATTTGATATTGTCAATCCAGAATATTTCCAAACACAATTATTAGGGATTATTATGTCGTCATCCCATTTTTTATATGCTTTATTTCAAATTTTTAAAAATTTAAAAATGCGTAATTAATTATTTAAGAAATTCTAATTATATAAAATATTTTGTTTTTGTAATCAATGATATTATAAAGTATTAAATAAAAAAGATTGTCAGAAAATGTATCTCCATACCTTTTAAACAGGAATGGCTGGAGTGTTGTGGTGTTTTCTTTGGAATACCTTGATTTACGAGTCTCCTACAAGTGATCCGCTAATCACCATAGAGGAACAGTGTTATCTGGAAGAAAATATTACTCCAGATATGAAGGAAAAAATAAATGTAAGTATTTCAGCATGTAAGGAAGCGTTAACTTAATGGGATATCTCCCTCCTCATTTGTTATTAAAACGTGGCATTTGTTTACGATAGCAACTGTTCTATACATACTATTTCGAGTAAGCCAAGCCCGTCAAGTATCAATTCTCTTAAATGGCACATTCTATATCCTTACACAAAGATTCTTTCTCAAAAATTTCAATTCTTTCACTTTCAAATCACAATTAAACCGTTAAATCGGCTTTAAAGTTTTGAAGTAAAGTTCGTTCAAAAGCATAGCAATTTGGTGACTGATTTACTGATTACAAGAAAAAAGCAATCAATTTTTTAAAGCTCGAATTAGAGAGAATAGATTACGAACATTTAATGCATGCTACAGCTATTAATAGCTGTGGAATTAATCAAATTTCTTGTCTGTTTACTCTTGCGTATCTTGGGCAAACGATATGTAGACTTAAGCTTCGACTTAACGAACATGAACAACACAAACATGTACACGATCTTCTATCACCCAACATAGTTGGAATTCTTATCTTAGATTTGAGTTTTCTTCTGCTAAAATCATTCCACACAGTCCTTCATCTACCAACCTTGACTTCTGGAAATCATTCCACATTTCAAAAATTCTAATAATTTAGATAATAATTAGATTCTAGAATCCCATTTTTCCCTGACGCTAGGAAATCTGTTCTGATTTAATTTCTGCATCTTGAACCCTGGGAATTACACCCCACTCCTTCACACCCATTTCTTACCTCTCTTCCTTTGATATCTTGTTCAAGCTTATTCCTCTTTCCCTATTCGTTGAACAACTTTTTTTCTTATTTGAAAATGTTAGTCTCGTTACTTTACATCTGTCATTTTATGTTTCGACTTTGAGGAAATTTCTTGTTTATAAAGCCCTAATATCCATTTTTGTGCCTTGACTCCTTATTTTTGTTGTTTTGCTTTGTCTATATGTAGGACATAGTACACCTAATTCCCATTAGGATTAATGTACTTCACATGTTATTCAATATTTTTATATCGAAAAGTTTGTATGAAGTATTGTATTTAAAAGCTCAAAAGAAATAAAAATTGAAGCATGTAAAATGTGCAATGCATATAAAGTTTAAGAAAGTTTATGTTTTGGAAGTTCATTTTTGTTTTATCTTTAAAATTCTTTTGTTTCCATTTAAGCAACAACTTTTTGAAATCTTTTTCCAAACATAATTAAGGAAATTTTTTTGTGAATTTTTCGAATCAACTTATGAGCTCTAAAGCTATAATATTAAAATTCAGTTCCTATTCTATCGAAGTACAATACATCGTATCAAATTTTGCGGTATTGTTAATTTTAAAAATTATTTTAGTTTATTTTGCATTGATTTATATGTTTTTTCTATTTTCAGTTGAAATCGATTCCTTGGAAATCTATATTTCTATCCATGCCTGTAATCTCTCTTTGTCTCGTATTTTTCACTGTATCATTTTTAAAGAAGGTCATGATGTTTACAGGCATATTGATAAATGTGCAACTGATAAACAAGGACTATGATGTAAGCCATTTTTAAATCTATCACTAAAGTTATTTGTTTTTTGTTCATTATTATAACTTCGTAGTTTTCAAATGAATTCTAATTCTTTTTATTCAGTATCATCACTTTGTAGTTTTATTTGAACTTAAATGTTTTAAATTCCATTACCCTAGCCTTTTAGTTTTTTTTTTACTAAATTCTCTTCTTTTAATATTAAGTTAACTTTGTAACTATAATTGATTCCTAACGATTTTCAGTGCCTAACCATAACACCATAACCTCGCAATTTTAAACAAAATTCTGAGGTTGAATTTATGTTTAAAATGCTCAATTAATGAACAAGTATGCTAAAGCAGTCCTTTTGAATTAAAGTAACTGGCATTAACACTTCACGGAAAACTTTAAGAGGGAATTTCAATTGATAAGATTCTAATTTCTGTCTACTTTTGGATGTATTCTATTTTATAATACCATAATCTTCGAAAGACAAGACAAGTTGTCGAAAATAAATAACAACATTCTTATTTTATTAAGTTTCAGTACGTTTTACAACCCACACGGAGGAGAAAACAAATTCTGGTAAAATCACCATACTGTATGGTAATGACATTTATAATAACAAAAAAGTTCGGATTAATAAAACCAAAATATAAGATACTTAAAACATTCATTTGGTAATTTTTTTCACACACATGGTAATGGTTGATCGGAGATTTCGGTTTTGAAAATGATAGTTCTTATTACGAGGGTTGCTATTTATATTTCTGGTCTTGGCAACAGTAAGTGGTGCTAGGTGACCGCAGACGATTTTAATCGAAAGTTTGATATTTTTAAACATAAATTCAGCAGACGATTTACCATTATAGCTTCATTTGTGTTGTTGACAGTAAATTGAAAAGTTCTTCTCTTTCAAAAAGTGGAATTGAATCGTGAACATTTTCGTGCCATTATTTTTCATAACTTTCGACGTGGATTGTCAAGACAAGAGTGCTTCGATGAACTTAATTCTTTATTCAGCGATAAAGCGACATCCTACAGCACTGTAAAAAATTGGTATAACGAATTTAATCGTGGTCGGTGTTAGATCCAGGACGAATCCCGTGCAGGTCGTCCAAAATCCGTTGTTGTGCCAGAAAAGATCGATGCTGTGCATGAACTGATAAAGCAAGATCGTCATGTGACATAACGTGAGATAGAGGCGTCTTTGGACATTAGTATGACTAGCATGAATAAAATAATGCATGAACATTTGAGCGTAAAAAAAAAAATTTGTTCGCGTTGGATCCCGCATAATTTGACAAACGCTCAAAAAAAGGCTCGTGTCGATTGGTGCAAGGAAATGTTGGAAAAATACGTTCAAGGTACATCAAAGGCTGCGTATAACATCTACACAGGTGACGAATCATGGATCTATGCATATGAGCCGGAAATAAAACAGCAATCAACTGTATGGGTCTTCCAAGACGAGGCAAAACCAACAAAAGTTGTTCGAGGAAGAAGCACATCGAAACAAATGATTGCCTGTTTCTTCGGCATTAACGGTCATGTGGCAACAGTGGCGTTAGAGCAACGCAGGACGGTCAATTCTGAATTGTACACGACCATTTGTTTGCCAGAAGTAATTGGAGAAATTCGAAAAAAGCAGAAGAACAGGCGAATCATTCTTCATCGTGACAATGCGAGCTCTCACACATCGACTCAAACAAAGGCATTTCTGACCGGGCGAAAGATCGAACTGACGCCGTACAGCCTTGATTTGGCACCCAATGACTTCTTATTCCCACACATCAAAAATAAATTACGTGGACAACGATTTTCGACCCCCGAAGAAGCGGTTGATGCATTCAAAACGCATGTTTTGGAGTTACCTCAATCGATCTGGAAAAAGTGCTTTGAAAATTGGTTCAAAAGCATGCAAAAGTGTATTGATCATCATGGAGAATATTTTGAAAAACAATAAAACGAATTTCTATCCTACATATTTGTTTTTTCATTATTAGGCCAGAAATATAAATAGCAACCCTCGTACCAGACATTTAATAAAAATTACAAAACTGAAAAGTAAATTTAACCGAATAAATGGATATTATGCCATGATCAAAATTATAATATGATAAAATAATAAACTTTCCAAATAATTTTATTAAAATTTTCAAATTATGATAAAATTACCGTATGAAAATTACCGAGTTTTTATTTACTTTCAATATGGGCCATATATTTTATTCATCATAAACTTCATTTCAAAAGCTTTTGCTTTCTTCATGTTGTTATGTTGCGCTTATCATTATTATTATTGAAATTTTAAACTGTAGATTTTTATTTACAATGGAAATTATTTTTTAGAGAAGAAAAATGTTCTTTAAATTCCAAAATCATATTTTCTAAATTTTAAAAAATCTCCCAAATTAAAACATGCAACGAATACATTCAATTATGACATATCTCCTGTTTTTAAAACTACGATTATAGGATTAAAAAGTCTTTTCCACCAATAAGACTTTGCTTTTTTGCGTGTTTTTAACAATTGAGAATGTTGTTATGCTATGAAATGTTGTCATGTATTTAAATGCTGCCGTGCATATGAAAATGAAGAACAGCGTTTTTGCACTGTCCATATTTTCCCCTTAAGCAGCAAATTTCCAACTTTTTTTACAGAATATAAACATCACATTTCATAAAATATAAAAGAATCCAATAAATTGAATTTCCCCTATAGAATGCAAAAATATTACATTTTTGCCCCTTGATATATATAAGTTGCGTTAATATTTCCTATTTCTTCCCACATTACCTTTAAAAAATAAATAAACCATTAGGAACATAAACATTTTGCAATTATTATTCACAGAAGCAATTTATTATAGCCATCCTTTTCTCATTGGGTGTTGACTTTTAACTTCGTACTGCTAGTACCTGCAAGTGGATTTTTAGTTGATTATCTGATAAACAGAGAGATTTTTCAAAGATTAACAATGAGGAAGTTTTTTTGCACCGGTGGTAAGTAGTACTCTAATTAAACCACTTTTCTTTATTAATTATTATTTTAAATAAAAAATTTAAGCTCTTCAAGACAAATCGCAGAGCAAATTGTTTCATGCTATATAATCGATAAAGAAATTTTAAGTTGCATTACAATGTTCAAGTTTATTGTTATGGAATTTCCTGTTTTATAAACAATTCGATTTTAGCAGAAAAACGAGCTTAGATAGGGTTGCTAATTTACAATCCAACGGCATTTAACGTCTCGTTCTCTCTTTTGAAGGTTTTAATCTTGGCTGTAGTTGGTACCAATCATAATACAAGCTTTTATTCCCTTTAAAATTTATTAGTTTTTTATATTTTATTTTATAACCGCCGTTGAACAGCCGACACAATTTCATGGGTTTATGACTACTAATGTTCAACTCCGTAGCCTTGCAATTTTGAACGCAATCCAGAAGACAAGGGAACTCCTGGATCGAGTATTGGGAGAAATTTGCCTTCGTGAAGCACTTTTTGATGGAGCTTACATGAATTTTGATGGATTTGCGTTGCATGGAGAGGAAGATCACGAGAACCTCCCACGGTAAACCTGTAGGCAAGGGGACTCTAACCCATGATCCGTCTACCACTGAGGATATTTCACTCAGCACTGTGGTCGGTGCAAGCCAGGTGAGGAATTCGCATCGACTGGGATTCAAACCCAGTTCGCCGCATTGGAAGGCGAACGCTCTATCCCTTGAGCCATCACAGCTCAAAAATTAATTACTTGAACTGACTCAATGTCGAGAATCAAGATTTTTTTAAGTTTGTTTTATTTAAGAAATCGCTAAACTGGGGAGTGGGTCGTTAAACGCCGCTGGATTAGAAAACCTCGACCGGGCCTGTTACAAGTTTAGTACTTAAAAGTAGGTTTTAGGAAGACAATGGAATCGCTTAACGTCATATTCGAGTAGATATAGAGAAACCGGACAAAAATACCATTTTTTTTCCTTTTATTTATTAAGCTCTTAGCTTTTGATAGCTTATTAGAATCAACTTCATCTTCGGTCTTCTCGTCTATTATAGAGGACATTTTAAAATTTAGGAACAGTATCCTTCAATATTTCGGATTTTAAATCACTCACTCAGTAGGCAGAGCGTCAGAAAATGCAACTGAATGAAATGCATCAAATAAGAAGTCGAAAATTCTCACATGGCTCCTAAAAAAAGCAGCTGGCCGATATACCGATAGTTTAATATTTTTAACCTGTTTTTTAGACCCTAAAAAAATTGAATATTTTCGTAAAGAATGAAAAAAAAACTTATTAAATAGGATCCTATCATCATTTACACTGAGTTCAGTGTTTTCGATCAGTTTTGACTTATAGCACCCTTGAAGAGCCGGGATAACCTGGTTGGTAGGGCACTGGGCCCAAGTCCAAGAGATCGTGGGTTCGATCCCCGCCGGCTGAAGACTCCCCGTGTAGTAGCTGGTGACTGATGCATGTTAAATCTGTCGAGTCGTAAAGTCCTCCGATGTACCATAACAAATCTTACCTCTGGGGTTACTGATCCTGGAATTTCCTTTTCTTCTGGATTGGTTCAAAATTACAAGGCTAGGGAGTTGAACATTTAAACCAAAAAACTTAGGTCGGCTGTTTAATGACGGTAATAAAACATAGAGCACCCTTGAAAAATGCTTCAATGTAAAGAATTCGTGATGGTTCGTAAAGTTATACGAAGCGAAAACCGAAAATAACAAATTTGAAAAGAATTATTTTTAAGCTATTAAGCGCACTTTTAATAGTGCATACGAAAAGTTTTTAACTCCTATTAAATATAATTTATAAAAATATCTATTTTTTTCTTGAAGGAAAAAGGGATTATTTTGAAGGCATCTTTTGGTTCCTTTGTACCCAATCACGAACAAGAGATATTTGACCTACTGATTTTTCTATAGATTCTTCTTAGTGTTTGAGCTTTTACTTTTCAAGCCAACTGCTGATGCAACTGCATGTAAAAAACTTAATTAAACGAATCAATGTTCTAATCATCATTGTCTACAAGATGATGTCTCAATCTTGTAAATAAGTATAGTTTACAAGATTCTCAATTCAACAATACACTGTAATGTACCACAATAATTAAAACCATAAACATTCTTCAAATTTTTTTTTTCTTTTAATGGTTAGCAATTGATTGCAAGAAATTGGACTTTTTACTATTGAAATTTTTACTGAATAACTTAAGTACAAATAGCCCACGGAGCTATTGAATATAGGAAAATTGCCATTATTGCTAAACTAAATGGATAAAAAAAAATTCTGAGCGTCGTGAAACTCGTTTCAAAACAAATCTGCTAAAAACAGATGAAGTTTTACCTTTATGGTAAAAGTGGACATTTTAAACATTGAGAGCGAATATAGGTCCAAGTTTTTTCTTATGACTTAAAAATGTTTTTAAATGCTTAAAAATACAGAAAAGAATAGATTTAAAATTTGTAGTTTTTTGGATGATAAATTGGTCAATCGTCAGTGGGGAAGTGTTTACCACATTCTGTAATGGTAAATACAGTTTAAACTTATCTTATTGTATAGATGCAAACTAATCTTAATGTAAACCTGAATATAATTGTTTTTTTTTTAATTTTACTTTGCATTTTCATCATTTTTTATCTTTTATTTCTCTCTTAGGATTTATAATGCATGCCCTTTTCTTGGGTTTCAGCTACATTCCCAGTGACTTATCACCTATTATTTGTTACATTATTTCTTTCATTTTCCTCTCCATGTCATTAACAGGTAAACAAATTTTAATGAATTTCGGAAAAACTATTTTATGTTTAAATTAATTTTCTTTTTATTAAATGCATAAAGTAACTTTAGACGACAAAAAAATTTATAACTGGCAGCATGGCAGTTTTGTGTAACGAAATGTAGATTTCATAAGCAGTAGATATGATTGAATTTGAAATAACTGTCATTATTTTCAAATGAATATATACTTTCAAAATAGGATTTACTGGATTGAGTTAGAAAATTAAGAAGTAATGAATTTTATGTTAATGACTCTCGTGTTAATTCAAATAATAAGTTAGTTATATCGCAAAACAGAGAAAAGTCAGGTAAATTGCAAGATTGGGAAAAATAACCATAAAATGAAATGGTGTTACATTAAACGGTTTAACAGACGAAATGGAATATTTCTAAGTGTATTAGTTTGAAATTTAAAATCAATCTAAATGGTTACAAGGAAATTGACCAAATATCGGATTTCCGTGAGGCAACAGCTATACTAAACAAATATGCAATAATACGAAGTAAAACTAAAAAGATAATGTAATTATTCTAATTTTAACCATTTATAAATTAACCACAAGTAAATGTTCGAAATTTAATACTTTTTATGAAATTTATATTAAGCGCACAAATATACAGTAGTAATTTTATTTATCAATAATTCAAGGAAACCTAATTTTTTTTAAAAATATTATTAAGATCTGTTTTGTACAATTACAAATTTTTACTAATAACTTGTTTAAAAGTTCAGCTTACAATTTTTACAGATTATTAGGAAAACTTTACTAGCTTTAATTATAAGAGTCATTAGGAATTTTAAAATAGTTTAAGAGCTAAATTAATATTACGAAATTAAGCTGAATAACTATGTTTATTTATTATTTGCTTATTACTAAGAATAAAACTTTCCATTTCCGTTCAGTAAAAAAACTTGAAATGGAAAATAATCTATTGGAATTTTTTTAGAAACATTTAAGACAGAAAGATATTATCTATAAGATATTATTGTATTTTATTAATTCTGTATCATATTTAATTACTTTCAATCAATATAAATGTAACAAACTTTGTTGAAAACAATTAAAAAACAAAAGTATAACAATTTTTAAAATATTCTAAATAAAGATAATATTATAAATAAAGATAATTTTGCTGGCACTACATTTAAGCACTTATATGCAACAGTTTCTTTCCCCATTTATTTTGTCATTTGAAAGAATTTTCATTTGATTTTCAACTCACATTTTTCTTTTTAATTTTTAAATAAAATTATTTTTATATTTTAATAAAAATTATATTTATTTGAATATATAAATTTAGAAAGCTCATCGATTTTAGAGAAAGATCCAGTATAGAATTAATATAAATTATAAAGTACTACCTTACCAATGTTTTGTTTAAAACAAAATGGGAAAGATTATTTCCGCAAAAGTTTATTAAAATAAATCAGAAATGAAAATAAAACCATAATAAAGAAACTTCTCTTAACTTTTTTAAATGGCATTCTTCTTTCCAATGCAACCATTGTTTTTTAATTGTAACTTTTACGTAGCTATTATAAATCATAAAAAGATTATTTTTGTCGTAACGTTTCGTGCATTATCATCAAATTGAAAAATTTAATGATATGATTGTTAATAAACAAACAATATCCGGATACTTTTAATTGTCATTTGCATTGATTTAATAAAGATTATTACGGTATATGCCTATAAATTATCCATTTATTCCTTTTTAACGATATTTATCAACAATACTTATTTTTCATCTCTTCTTAATTATGCTATGTAATATTTACGTTTTGGATCTCAAAAATGAATAAAAATTGTTCTTATCACATTATAAAGTAATCGTATAATATTATCCTTTTATTCAACAATTTAAGGCAAAGATGTTAAGTTCCCGTTTTATAATTATTGAAAGATAAATAAGTTGTACATACTTTTAAGTATATATTTACTTTTATTAATTTTCCTCCATCCTCTCTCTCGGGGTAAACTGTAAAACTGTGTTTAGGAAGCATATGCATACCTAGCTATGAGCTATGAATCAAATACATCTCGGTATATTGGCGCGAAGCGCCACTCACCGATTCGTCGAAACTATATGGTCATAAGCTAAAAAGTCCTAAGTTAACCTTAAAAAGGTAAACTGTAAAGTTCAGAATTGAGTCTTTGATGGAGTTCAACGTCGATTGAAGGGATGAGGCATCAGTTGGAAGGGGAGACCCCCTTTAGTAGCGTTTGCAGCAGGGACACCACTTCCTGGTCTTTCATGAGATCTTGTAACTCCTTCACTAGTGATACAAGTCGATGGGCTGTGGTTGCAGGAGTCTTGGCTTTGGTCTGGATATTCTTTTTACTGGGGCGGGCCTCGCACCCAGTAAAGTTGGAGGTGTGGCTATTTCCACAATTGCAGCAGGTTGCTGGAGTATCTCGGCTCTTAGTGCACTGATAGGAAAAATGCCCTTCGGCACATTTCATGCATCTTAGATTTTCTGTACACGTACGCTGAGAGTGTCCGTAGCCCTGGCATCGGAAACATTGTAGCGGCCGCCGGCCGCCGTGAAATCTCTCTACGCTAACCGGGTGATTCTTGATCTCCTCCGTGAAGTAAACTTTCTTGTGATTGGCTAGCGTGGGCAAGATGACTAGGAAAAGTGGGAGGAGCCTAATGGCTCCACCCACCCTTTTCTGAAACTGGATCACTTTGTAGACTTCTATGTTTAGCTTCCCTAATTCTAGAGAAATTTCTGCAGTATCAAAACCCTTTGGGAGGCCACGAATAAGAACTTTTAGGAACTTGGGTTGAGCTTTCTCGTCTGTAGTTGTCTCAGTCTTTTCACTGGTGTTCTCCTTCGTTGTTTCCGTGGGGGCTTTGTTTGTAACTGCCGGGATAGTAGTAGGATCCGAGGCTGAAGAGTTGGTTTTCTGCCTTGCTGATTTTGCTTTGCTTTGCTTCTTCTTCCTCTTTCTCCTCTTCTTCCCTGGAGGTTGTTCTAGATTTTCAGAGTCTGAGGCCGTGGCCTCGACACTGAGCTCCATATTTTCCACCGCGGGGGGAGGGGTGATCTCGGCTGTTGGTGTGATAATTTCAGGCGTTGTAGTGGTTGGCTCGGGAACACTAGTAGCTTCATGGCTTGGCATTGGTTCCTCCTTTTTTGTCTGTTTTCTCCTTTCTTCCCTTCTTTTACTATCTCTCCTCAACTTGCGAACTATTAAGACCGTATCAAGCATTTTTTGAAAGTGGTCGAAAATCTGTCCATATTCGCAGGAATTGAGAAAAGTCTGAAATAGTTCTTTTATTTCGTTTAGTTCATCATCACTGAACCAACTGTAGAATGCAACTGGAAGTTGAGTTGAATCTGGATGCATGATGAATTTTGGGTGGACTTTACTGGCCTTGATGGCTTCTTCATATGTATCGTAGACGATAACATCCACGTACTCTCCATCCGATTCCTCCTGCTGAGGTGTGATTGGGCGGCTAGGCGGTAGCACCTTTCCGCCGCGAGCTGTTCTGTTGTACGGCATTATTCGCTCGGAGATAAGACACGTCTTTACTCTACAAGGGCATCAATCGGTCTCCGTGGTCGGTCGTCGCATATGCATACCTGCCAACTCTCCCGTATTTAAACGGAGATTTTATTTTCATATTTAAAGTGGTAGTAAATATATACTATTTTTTCTTTTATAAATTTAATTTTTAAATGATTTTGATCACCACTATTCTTACAAAAATTAAGCTTATATATTAATATGTGTTACTATCATGGTTGTCAGCTGATGTTTCCTCAAACACAACGTATTTTTTTGCTTACAATTGAAATTTTAATTCCATTTTACTACCACTGGGAAAAATCGTAATGGAAGGGATCAAAAGTTGGCAGGTATGCATATGCAATTAAAATAATGAATACAAAATTACAATTTAAAATTCTGAAGCGATATTCAGCAATAACTTAATGCACTATTGCTAAAAAATCTTTTGAGGAAAAAATATCAAACGATATTTTATAACAGAGAAAAATTAAATAAGAATTTAAACAAAAAAACGTTTGTGATTGGAGTTGTAATGGCAATCGGAAGATAAAATGATTTCGCTTAAACTTTATCCCAATAAAATCAAAACCGAAAATTTTTGAACCAAATTTTTATTAATAAACCAAGAAATGTAGAAATCTTTTAATTGAATAATTTTTATCTAACAATCTGTTACGAATGTGTGCAAGAATATTATCAGGGGAAGCCAGCTCAGTAGAACACTTGGTGCAGTTGTTATTCAGAGTCATAAGTCACAGAATGTAATATATAAGTGAATAAGTCTCAGAATATAATAGACAAGTGTCAATAGTCACAGAATAAGTCCCAGAATGTATTATATAATCATTCCATATGAATCTTTTATACTAGGTTACCTAGCAAGTGTGTTGGAAATATCTCCTCGCTATGCAAGCACAGAAGAACACTTGGTGCAAGTGTTATTCTGAGTCATAAGTCACAGAATGTAATATATAATAAGTCCCAGAAGATAATATACAAGAGTTAATAGTCACAGAATAAGACACAGAATGTATTATATAATCATTCCCAATGAATCTTTTATACTAGGTTACCTACCAAATGTGTTGGAAATATCTCCTCGCTATGCAAGCACAGAAGAACACTTGGTGCAGGTGTTATTCTGAGTCATAAGTCACAGACTGTAATATATAAGTGAATAAGTCCCAGAATATAATAAATCAGTGTTAATAGTCACAGAATAAGGCCCAGAATGTATTATATAATCATTATTAATCAATCTCTCATACTAGGTTACCTACCAACTGTGCTGGAAATATCTCCTCGCTATGCAAGCATCACCATAGCTCTCTGTACAAGTGTGAGTAGACTTTCAGCAATAGTATTCGATTCGATTCTGGAGAAAATGAAAGGAGAGGGAAGTGGATATTCAATTGTAAGTAAGCATAAGAATAAGAAAAAGACACTCTACACAATTAACCACTTGATTTTATCATAAAAATTATTGTGAGTATTTTATTATGACCACCCTTAATATATTATTTAACACTCTTTGTCAAACATAAAGTCAAAAATGCCTGTACATTGGGAGTCGGTAATTAACCCTTTCGGTATTAAATTCACTTACAACAAAGCAGTTATATACACCAAAAAGCCATTACATTATGGCCACCCTGATAATAACATTCGATATGTTTTTTGTTTAACAAAAGCATGCATCTACAATTCTGCAATATGTATAGTGCGCAAAATAAAAAACGGACCATCCTGAATAACTTTCAATCTAATGATCGGATCTTCACGATCTGGGACTCAATCTTAATGGTTTGGTATCCAGCGACTGATTCTCGTTCATGTTTAAGTGGCTCACGTTTTGCAAGTATTTATTGTTCTTGTTATTATATTGTTCTTGTATTGTTCAATGGTTCAGTTTTTGTTTTATATGCTCCAATCCCATGCATCTTCGATGCATGGGGGCCAATGATGTAAAGTCAAGTGCTTTTGCAATAAAAAAAAATCTTAATGGTTTGAGGGGGTGACCTCAAATATGCAAATTATTTAGTGCTGACGATAAGTTTCGAAATCAGACACAAAAACATACTTTCTCTGAATAAACATACATTTCTTCAAATGATTTGGGTTTCATATCCCCAAAATATAGGGAACAGCAACAATTTGGGAAATATCGTCCCCATAGTTTCGTCAGGAGAATGGTCCAAATTTCGGACAACTTAATGCTAATTTTACATTTTGCGTATTTTGCCATATCTTGAAAACTTTTTAATAGAAAACAATTTTACACACACTTATAAAATTCATATATCCAAAGATAATTTTATGCAAAAAAAAAATAAATTTTAGTATATATTTATTATTTTTTATTGTTTTATTTAATAATATTCGGAAAAAAAAATTTTATTGAAAGGTATATAGTTTCTTACATGATTTTAAAGCATGTAATTTTACGTGGCAAAATACAAAATTCGAGTAAAATCGGTTGAATATGTCCTGAGAAATAAAATTATAAAAAAGACGTATATTTAACCTTTAAAAGATTAAAATAATCAACCTTTTTGCCAGTATTTAGCTCATAAGGAAAATATTTTTTTCTTGAGTGGAATCTAAAGAACTATAATGACAGTTTATGTTCATTTCACCCCCTCAAAAATTGACCCCTGCGACGCCCATAACTGTACTGCAGGACAGGAAAAGGTTGCTAAATGAATTTCAACTATGATCTCCTCTAAATTGGAAAAGAATTTGCTGTTATTATCAAATTATTCTTTATATATATATATATATATATATATATGTGTGTGTGTGCGTGCGTGCGTGCGTGCGTGCGTGCGTGCGTGCGTGCGTGCGTGCGTGTGTGTGTGTGTGTGTGTGTAAAGAGCTTCAACTTCAATTCTGACTATTTCGGTGTGTATTCCTCATCCGACTTGCTGTTGCTTTATTTTATTTTTCTTGGAGCAGTATGATTGTTTGTGGTAAAATACCGCCAATTGTTGAAACTGTTCCCGCACTGGCTGCATGGTAATACCCCGTGACGATGCAACCATGTATACCAATTTAATTTCTATTTAACCCCTTCCTACCTTTCCCTTTCCCGTGAAAATGACGGGGTGAGGTTTCACCCTCTATTTCTCGCTCCCGTGTTATTTCCGGGCTGGAGTGTTCAGTAGTAACGCGCCAATAAGAATAAAACTAATTCGTTTCTTTTGGCCGGAAAACATTTTATTTCTCATTTTACACTCCAGATGGCAGTACCAGGATATTTTTAAGGTAATTGTAGATAGTAAGTTTATTTTAAATCAGATGCCAACACTAATCAGGGACACAAGGAGAAAAAAAATAGGCACTTTTATAATAGTTTTTCTTCGAAATTAACCGATCGTTAATGAGTTAATATATTTCTTTTTTGATAGCTAGGTTGCTATTTCCAGTAGTGCTTTGTTATTTCGTGTTAATGTGTGTTAATGATTCGTCTTCAATTATCCACCTACCAGCATAATCAACAATGATCAGCCACTCTGCCAGTCACAACCGTATTTTCAATTCTTTTTTTAAATTTGCTCAGAAATTAATATTTTGGAGAAAAAAAATTTGATCTAGTTTTTTTTTAAAAATGCAATCCATATTTTTTCTAACTGCAACATTCATTTAAAGTGTTATTTAAATGTTTGTCGTTTCAGGAGCACGGTGATTGGAAAATTGTTTTAATACCCTGTGGAATACTTGGTCTCATCACAGCCATCATATTTGGGATATTTGCTTCGAGTGACGAACAACCTTGGTCTCTTATGCTGTTGCCATCCCGTCGAAAAACAAACGATTCCGAATATTATCCCAAGAATGAAGTGGAAAACGATTCTTTGGTTTCTGAAAATCTTTGATCCATGCTACTTAAAACTGAAAATAGAACATTTCCACAGTATAAAACATTTGGATGTTAAGTAGTCAGTAACCTTCCTCTGACATAGATGAACCTCAACCTCCAATTCGTTTTACAGAAACAGACAGTGTCATAAATAATAAAGGTCTTTAGACTACACACAATAGGGGGGTACTCCTGGTGGTGCTTCAAATGTCTACAGATAAATAAAACATCTTGTATAAAACTGTATATATGCTCAAAATAACTAATACATTTTATTTAAAAGCTGCACTTCCACAGCAGTGTGTTCTTAGGATTCAAACAAGTCAACCCAATAATTAAAAATTTTCTACTTTTGAAAAATAATGGATGACTTACTTTTCAATGATCCATACTTACGCTTCTTAGAACTTCAGGAAATGTCGTCCTGGAGGCGATATACGAGGGTTGTCCATAAAATAAGGTTCCCAACGAATTTTCACAATGAAAAACATGTTTATTGGCATTGAATAAAACATGTTTCGAAAGCTTAGACTTCCCTCTTTTTTTCGATATAATCGCCGTTAAGATCAATGCATATTTACAGGCAGTGTACCATCTTCTTTATGCCCGAGTCGTAGAAATCTGCCGCCGAGTCACGAAGATAGCTTGAAACCTCTTCCTTCAGCTCTTCGTCGGTTGTGAAATGCGTCCCTCCCAAGTGTTTCTTTAATTCAGGGAAGAGATTGTAATCACTGGGGCCAAGTCTGGGCAGTTAGGGGGATGTGTGACAGTATTCCATCCAAATCTGTTGATGAGATCAGTTTTGACACGGGCGGTGTGTGGACGAGCGTTGTCCTGATGGAGACGCACTCCAATTGTGAGCATGCCTCTCCTCTTGTTTTTAATCACGCACCGAAGGTTCTTAAACGTCCGACAGTAGCGATCAGCATTAATTGTTGTGCCCGTAGGCAGGAATTCGCACAACAGCAACCCTTCCCTGCCCCAAAAGACATTCGCCATCACTTTGCTGGCTGACCGAATTTCCTTAAACTTCTTTGGCTTCGGCGAGCCTGGATGTTTCCACTGACAGGATTGTTCTTTTGTTTCCGGTGTCATGTAGTGAACACAGGTCTCATCCCCAGTGACAACAGAGTCCAAAAATTCATCGCCATCGGTTTCGTAGGCATGGAGAAATTCGCGGACTGCTTCCACACGTTGCCATTTGTTGTCATCCGTCAGCATTATCGGGACCCACCAAGTACAAACCTTGGCATATCCTAAGCTGTCTCTCCAAATGTTGTGAATGCAGGACTTACTGACATCAGGGATCATCTCGCTAGGGTCTCGAACCGCCACCCTTCGATCTTTCAGCATTGCTTCTTCCACTTTCGCAAACGCTTCGTCCGAAAACGTTGTTCGTCATGGACGTCTGTACGTCCGTCTTTGAATTCTCTGCACCATTTGCGCACATTTTGCACACACTCATACACTTTTCCCCGTGCACCTCACACAGTTGGGAATGAATGTTCACCGGAGGAACGTTTTTTGCGCACAAAAACAAATCACAGAGCGTAATTTACACCTGGCGGGAGAAACAAATGGAAGCTCTATCTTTCACGGCTACCAAGACAAGAATTAACGTTGTAGATAGCTCGCCGGGGCGGGAACTGGGGGAAAGGGAGTCAAGTTATACGCCAGTCCCACCAAACCCCGTTTAACTGCGTTCCTGACGTCCGCAGCTCCTTGGGAACCTTATTTTATAGATAGCCCTCGTATATATATATAACAAATTATGTCTAGTGCCTGTCTAATTGCTTTTTTGCGTCTTCGATATTGTCTACTTTTCAACTTGTCATAGTAGTTAATTTTTACAACTTATTAATTTCTTATTAATAAGTTGTAATTAACTTATTAATACATACATAATTTCCGTTCTTTCTCAGGGATGTAAAAGTCCAGAACCTCCCACGGTTAGCCTGACGGCAAGGGGACTCTAACCCATGATCTGTCTACCACTGAGGATATTTCACGTCAGCACTGTAGTCGGTGCAAGCCGGATGCGGAATTCGTATCGACCAGCCATCGCCGGGATCGAACCCCGGTTCACCTCATTGGAAGGCGAACGCTCTATCCCCTTCCTTAATTAATTTTACCCACTCAATAAAGACAGTTCCTCTAGTGCAGTGTTTCCCAACCTTTTTTGTGCCATGCCCCACCTAATCCTTTCTAAAATTCCTATGCCCCTCTATGTAACATATCCAGAAATTTTAATATTAAAAAATTGAATTGTTCACTTAAGTAGCTTAAAATATAGGTTTTAGGAACGAATCACAAGGAAATTGTTAACAGTAGGTAAATTTTCAAAACATATAATGAAGAACTAAATTTAAAATCGAAATAATTTTAAAATTTTTCTATAATAATTTAATATTTTAATTTATTGAGATCCTTGCGCTGAATGTTTGATGCACAGAGATTTTATGTTCCAATTTAGTCTCTAGTCTCCCCGTTGTATTACATCCAGGCGATTTCTTTTTTTTACCAGTAAATCATTTACAAAACTAAATCCACATTCAGCTAAATATGAAAATGGAAACTGTAACAATAGTTTTCTTGCACATTTGGGTATTTGATTTCTATTTCCTCACAAAGCCATGCCATCACTCCTTTTATATTAAATAAAATTTTAAGTGACTCATCATTTTGCATTTCTATGAGTTCTTCTTGATACTGCATATTTGATATATCAGACAAATCCACTAACATTGACTGCATCATCCGTTTTGGAAAATCAATTTGTTTTAAATCAGAAAATGTTTCTTTTAAATCAGCCGAAAGAATTTTCAGATGATCGACAATAACAAGTAAAGCTGTATCATTTACTTCACATTTTTGGAGCCAATGAAACTGTTCAAAGTTTTTGTTGTTAATATATTTCTGAGATAACTCAATAAGGGTAATGAAACCAAATATCTTCGTTTTTTGCATCAAACAGAGTTTCATTTGTTCCTTATTTTATATGTTTAGTTTTTCAAAGATATCGGCTAAATAACTCACAAATGCTTTACCATCGACTGTTAACAGATACTTCATTTCGGGTTCGTCGCCTAAAAAATCGCTAAGTCACGTAATATTTATTGACCTCAATTATTTAAGAATTTGCTTCTTTTTTTTTTTTTCAATTTTGGCACAGAAATCTAGCATTGCATTTAAATGGCCCGGAACAAAAGGATTTAACTCGTGTCGAGTCAATTTTCGAATTTCCCCCCTTAACAATCAAAATGCCCCCCAGTGGGGCGTGGGCCCCACGTTGGGAAACACTGCTCTAGTGTATATATTTTCCAATACTGAATTAAAAAGGGATTCAGGACATCGCCTCTTTTGTTCCATTCGTAATTTTATAAGTTATTTTATACTCCAAATTTAGTCTGTGTTAATTTTTTTTAATAAAAATAATTTTTTAACAACAAAATTTATTAAATTAAATACTTTATTTCTTTACAAGAAAGATTACAAACATGTTGTGAATGCTTAGTTTTACACAAAGTTTTAAAACTTAAAATGGTTTTAACATTTATGGTTTACACATTTTATTTGGATATCAAGAGTATGTCAAGTTACTAATTCGCAATCACACTAAAATAACAATTCCACACAATAAACAAATGCTTTTAAACAGACTAGTATTAAGACATGAAATAAATAAAATAAATCATCAAAAAAGAATTTTTGCAATACAATGTGTTTTGAAAAGTAGTAGAAATAAATATATATATGAAGAACTGTTATTAAATTTCAAGTTGCAACAAGTTTTTATTTATTTTTATTAACATCCTTTAATAGCAGTTAAGGCATGCAGTATCCTCAAAACACATTCTGTTTAAAATAACTATCGAATAGCAGTTTGTTTGTTATTTCAAATTTTGCAGCTTGAAAGTAATGCAAAAATTATTAATCATAGGAAAAATATTTTCACAACAGTTCTTAAATGAACAATTTGAAATACGAACAATAATAAACAATAATAATAATAAAAAGTTAATGTTTCAACTTCATTTCATTTTTAAAAATATTTAAAATTTTTCATGGAGACTTTACCACTGAAGTAAACTGTAAAAACAAAAATGCTATTTTTTTTTAAATTTAAACATTTTTAAAAGAATTGTGATACTCACAATAATAAATAAGCGAAAATGTCAGTTTACCAACTTTAGTTTAAAAAATAAATGAAATTCATTAAAATTTCTAAAGAAATATAAATTATAAAAACAAAAAAGCTGAGTCAAATGAAAATTTATGTGCTAATGATTTTGAGAGAAAATCAAAATTTTTAAGATATAATTAATGCAAAAGATGTCAAAATTAGGCCTCTCGTGAAGAGCATTGTAGTTTATTTTATGCCAATAAGTATGCAATTAATATATATTTCACAACAACTTTTGATTTATATATAAATGTATAACATAAAACATGAATTGTGTTTAAGAATTTCGTTAAGTTTTCACATAGGAATTTTTTTTTCTTTCCCCTTTTCAAATGAAAACATTCGATTACTTTTATTATACAATTTAGTATGCTGAATTGTGTAAATTTAGGGTTTAAACTTGTTTGTTTTTAGTAAAGATTTTTATAGGAAATAGTACTAAATTATTATATAATATTAAATTGCTCAACCAAAAAAAAAATATTAAATGCTCAATTATACAATCTAAAATACACAAAAATATGTAAGACTACTCAAAAAGTTTAACTTAGTGAAAATATAATTTTACATTTTTAAAAGGTAATGTATAACATAACACAATGTGCAATACTAAGTAAAAAATAAAACATAATGAAAAATAATATATGTATGTATAATTTAAAATAATGTAGCAGAAGGGCCTCAACAACAATATCTAATTTTAACAACCAATAGTAGTTTATTAACTAAAAATGCTTAAAAAATTAAAAGTTAATTATAGTAAGTAAACAATACAATGACCAATTTCAATATAAACAAAAGTAAATGACTGTGGTGCCAGAATAAAACAAGTCTTCTATATCTTCCAGAGTTAAAAACTTTATGTATCCTAAAATCAATTGCAGCATTTTATTTAAATTTATCTTGAATCACATGCTACACAGTAGCCACAAGCTGAACCTTGTGGCATACACTATTCTTCATACGCAAAGTGCTTCTTAACAGTGTCACTCAGTTCAAATAGATTTTTTCTTTCTTCTAAATTTTAAAAAAAAAGATCAAGCAACCTTTTTATGCTACCTTTCAACCAATGATAATATTTTATAACATTTTTTCTTGCAAGATAGAGAGTAAAATTAATGGTCGCCACAGGGCAATTAAATATATTAAATAGCTATTAATAAATTGTATGCAGTTGCCAATCTTGTCACTTTTTTCAGTGAAAATGCAACCAATGTATATCTTATTATTTTTTTTTAATAAATATGGAGTTATTTTGAATATTTTATAATCTGATATTATTTCTGCTTTATTTCACGCTTGTCTCTAAAAACTTTTCTTCATTTTAGAAATGAACCCAGGGTGCATAGCCAAATTATTCAACAAAAATTAAGCACTTTTCAAGCACTCAAAAAATATTTTCAAGCACTTTAAAAACATATCATAATGCAGCAGGGTTGGAAAGTTTTTGACAATTGACGGTTTAATCTTGTTTTAACTGTCATGTCAAAAAAAAAAAATTATAAATTTTAGCATTGTTTTTGAAATTTTGAATCATGTAAAACTAATGGAGTTTTCATACGCTACGGACCGACAATACCCCGAAATAGACTGTGGTTGAATTAATAGTGAAAACGTTGAATAAAACAATGTGAACTGTGTCTTTTTGCATAATTCGAAGTGAAAATCAACATGGTAAAGGGAAAATTAAGCACTTTTTAAAAACATCCAATGAAAAAAGCACCTTTAAGGGCATTTAAAAAACGAAAATCAAAAATAAGCATCTTTAAGCACTTTTAAAAAACGCTATGCACCCTGGAACCCTGTAATGTCTACCATATTTTGAAAAATGTTTAAGAAAAAATCTGTTACATTATTAAGATCAACAATTTTATTAATTGCTTAAAATTTCCAATTTTTTTTAAGTGACTACAAGTTTTAAGAAGTGGCGACTGTTATAAGTGCTGTAACTGATCAATAGCAAAACTTCCTAATTTTGACCTACATTACCAAGAGAAATTTCAAAATATGACTGTTTTCTAGTATACCACATACCACAATAAGGTAAAAAAGATTGTGAAATCTGCCATGATAATGAAGATATTTTTCATCAAAATTGCCTTCTCTTTATAAAAGATGCCTGAAAATTTAATTTTGTGAAACACAAAATTGCAATTGCTGGCAATAAATTAACTCGGAATTTGCAGAAAGACAAACTCACTTAGAAAAATAATACAGTCACAAAAGATGCTATTTTTCTGGCTATATATATATATATATATATATATATATATATATATAAACCTAAGCAGTATTGGTAACATTTTTTTAGAATAAATGTATCAACAAATTATAGTTTTCCATTACATTTTCTTTCATTGCTTAGAAATTTATTTTTAGCACAATTTATTGATTTTAATTTAAAACTGGCACAAGGATATTACAAGTTTTTAAGTTCCTTACCTAAAATAAATATATTTCTCAGAAACTTTCAAAACAAATGATGTTTTGTTACTACAATTTTTATTTTATGTATACATGCAATGAGTCTAAAATATGATCAATACAATTTGTAAAGAAATAATAGCAACCAATATTAAAAGCATTAATAAAAATAAAAATGTGTCAAAATCATTTCAAATAGTTAGGTTTAAAGAATTAGATTTCCGAAATCCTTTTTTTTTTTTTTTTAAATTGCAATTGGTCTTAAATTATTAAAAATGAAACAAAGTAAAACTCTCAGGGAATAAATTAAAGTTTGAAAAATTGTCTTATTTCTAGTTAAAACCTAATTTTACATTCGTTTTTCATTATGACCTTAGGAAGAAAATGTTGGATTTGCATCTATTATTTCTTCATAAGTAAAAAAAAAAATTATTACTTAATAACATTTTTTTTATAATAAGACATCATAGATTATATTACAACATTATAATGTCATTCAAGGCATAAATGACAATAAAATGTGCTAAGCATTATCATGCTTTAATATAAAGATACATCAATATAAATAATAACATATTACTAAACAACGAATCAAGTTTTACCTAACTAAAATGAATGTGTATTTATAATTAAGCATTTTTTAATACAAAAAAAAATAATATTTACATAAATAAGTGCAACATGTTAGCTTTAAATTTAAGAAAAATACTGTATCAAACACAAATAAAAACAAAAGAAACAATTTTATAAATTTAAGAAAATTACTTTTAAAACATGTAGAAATACAAAAAAAAAAAAAAATTTCTCCATTAAAAAAAAAAAGTCTTATTAACTTGGCACAATAAATTACTATTTTACACTTACAGCAGACTATAACACGTTCTTAAGAGGCCCCTTCCTTTAAAATTTTATTAAACTGTCGGAGAGATATAAACAATGGAGGGGGGGGGAATGTAGACGAATAAGAAAAGGGTGGATCTTTATTGCATGATCACATCCCCCCTTCACAGCTGTCAGTTAATGATATCATGTTCGATCAGGTTTTAGAACACCAGCAGCCTATGATGACATGAACATAATTCCAATTTCAAGCATTTTATTTAAATTTTTAAATAAATTAGATGGCAGTTTAAATTCCTTACAATTTCAAATAATGCTTTAAAGCGTGCTGATCTTCAACATGTGCTTTCGGCTTCGAGTATTTATTTATTTTTATTTGATACAGAGTATTTAAACATGCAAACAACTATGCATGACTGGCCTTTTAGAGAAGATTAGGCACCTGAATTACTGTGCTTTAGGTTTTTGATTATATTTTGACGAATTGGGAAGGAGATGGAATGCTTATTGTTGTTTGTAGTTCGGAACTTGTTGGCTATTTTGTATGTTTTGGTTCATTTTGAGTTTGTTTTTTTTAAATTTCACCAATGTTTTATTACAGTATATTCAGTTACTATCAATGATAATAAACTGTAAATTTTATCGTATTTAAGTGCAGCAATGAAGTTTCAATAATGGGGAAATTCACCTGGTACGAACTCGCAGAGCATGAAGGTACAGGGAACCGTCTTTTCTCCTTTCATCATTCTTGAAGAGGTTAAATGTAACTTAAATCATCTTCATTCAATTTCCCAAATAACTGTTGATTGATAATTACTCTAAACTGCAGTATCTTACAAAATATATTAAATGCAAGGTCATTCCTGGATTTATTTCAGAATTTCGTGAGAATTTTTCAACACAAGCTATAAGAATACAATTCTGCTACAACCCTTTTCAAAAAAGTAAATTTAGCTTTTTTTTTTAGAATTTTGAAAAATACATTTGATTCGATTTTTAATTAGCTCTCCTCAGTTTAAACAAAAATAAATTTGAAAAGCGCACAAATGAACAGTATTAAATTGCCTATCTGAAACTAATTTTAAAATAAGTGTATTGTTATATAATATAAAATTCTTGAAAAAAAAATTAAATAATGTTCTAAAAGTTATAAAGTGGTTCTTCTCTCAATTAAATAAACCAAAACAAATGATATTAAAGATTGTCAAAAACAAAAAACGATGTGAAAACAAAAAGTAAACTTAAAATCCAAAACTTTTAGGGAAGAGGGCTCTTAAGCTTGAAAATTGAATCTCTTCAAAACACAACTGTTTAATATTCTCTGACTAAGCTCTTCAAATATTTTTTTTCTTTAATTTAGTACAAGTAAACAAATAAAATTTTTCAAGTGCAAAGAAAAATACCTATGATTATTAATACATTTTTTGATACCAATTTTTCACAAAATAAAACAAAAATATATCTTTATAACTTATCAATGCATATGTGTACGAGACCAACGTATGTTCAAAAGCACAATTTACTTTTTATAAAAAAAGTAAATTTGAAATTCATTAAGAATACAACTGAATATGATATTCTAATTAAACACTAATAAATAAATATAGTTCATTTCAATTGTAAAAATGGAATTTCTAAGTTGAAGGTAAACTAACTGAACTATGAAACCAACAAAAATAAATAAAAGCTTTCAAGCTCAATAGGGAATAACTACACAAAATAACTTATCCCTTTGAGCATTGGTCCCAGTATTTTCAAAATTTTCAGCTGGTTGCTTTCATGCTTTGAAAAAACTGGTTTTTCCCAATGGAAAAGTTCTGTGTTGCAAGGAAGTTTCATGACCAGGGATCCATAGCCAAAAAATTTTCAATGCTCCACTTCCAGATAATAAGCTAAAACTCCACTTTCACTAAGGCTCTGGTAATTCTATATATTTATACACGCTTTTGATTTTCGGATTTTAATTTGAAATTATCAAAATAGAAAAGAGCATTAGTTATTATTAGAAGGAACTTAGTATTTCAGTCATGAGAATAAATTTTAGATAAACAGTATGATTAGTATCTCATAATTATTAGATATTAATCAGAATGAAAATAAATACTGCCAGAAAAAAACATATCAATATAAAATATATCATCCAGAAATTAAAAGTACAAAAATCTTTCATTATTTTACTTAAAAAAAAAAAAAAGAAGATTTAAATGAATATTAAAAAGAGGAAATCTAAATTTTTTCTGGAGAACAGAAAAATTCAGAGCTACAGCTCCCTGGAAGCTCTGGAGTGCTCCAGCTCCCTATTCAAGACAATTTTATACAGGAGTTCAACACTTTAAGGGTCAAAGCAAAAAAGATACACTCAAGGGCAAAATATTACTGATATGTACTATTTTAGAACAAATGTTATTTTAAGTTCAGAGAGAAAAATAATTCTTTCTATAAGAACAACCCTGCATTCTTATTATTCTTTTATAAGTTTAATTCTAATGCCTTTACAAAACAAAGAATATCATGAATAGTGGCTGATGAGTTGGAAGATGATTGTTACTCTACAGGTACAGCAGTTAATTTTTATTTTGTTTTTTTCAGCTTCAAATTCAATTTGGGCCAATAGGAATGCCTCAAAGAAGATCACAGTAGCTTAAGTTTTATCATTCCAATGCTGCGTCAAAACATACAACAGTTCCCTTTCTTTATTCAAGAGGGTCATTTGTAAATTCTGCAGCAATGATATGAGATTTATTTCCTTAATTTAAATTCTTTTTATAAACTGCTAGCTCCAAGTGGGATCGTAACCTTTCCATTCTGCAGGTGGTGCTAAATAAACTCGACGACCTTTGTAAAGGAAGCTGACAACACCTCTGTAACCAGTTCGAGGAACTCCAGACTGAAAAAATTGGAAAAAAAAATGTTACAAAATCATAAAAATAAAACTGCAGTAAAAAATCAGTTCCCTTAATAATAGTTTTTCTTATCCTTCCTTTGGTCATGCGCGATAATTAATTAATTTTTTCCGTCTAAAAGGTTGACTTTTACAACAATTTCATTTTTTTCTATTAAAAAAAAATATGTTCTTTACATTGTGGAACTCTAATTTTATTCTATCTCAAGGTCAAATAATTTTATCAGAGTAAATATAACTGATTCATACCTTACGTTATTACATAGAGAATAGTTATTCTAAATATTGGAGATAAGTATGCATTTCATTTAAACGAATTCACTCAAAACAGTAATTAAAAAAATTTAAACCATAACTTCTACCAAAAATACTAGTTCTAGTTTTTTAATGCATATAAACAAAAACAAAAAATAAAGAAAATTGTTGGACAAATGATGTATGGAAATTTCTCTGAAGTACAGAATATTAATTTACAATAGATTTCACATCTGCTACATTATCTATAATTCACAATTAAATAAAGCTTAAATACGACGCAAAAAAAAAAAAAAAAAAACAGATTTAAATCCTGGTAGCTTATTTTGGGTACAATTAGGTAGGTACTTTTATTCAGACTTCTTCTAAAAGCACCTTTTTGTTAAGTTAAAACATATTTTCGTTACTTCTTTCAACTATAGGGGTGGTTTAATATACCTGTTTAGATTTAGAAAACATAAATGATATAAAATAAGTAGACAGTTTAGTAATTTCTGATTTCTGTTAGTTAAAATGTTCCTCAAAATGACAAGTTTGCAACAATACTTTTTTATGGGCTTTTCAACTTCTGAATTGGACTTTATAGTCTATTTCAAACCCATTATACTGAGATACTGGCAGTATATTGATGGTAAAATAAAACAAAATGGAATAACAGTACAATCGAACTCAGCAATAGCAAGTCCAGATTTAATTGCATCCCATTTTTAATGAGGAAATAGTTACAAATATGGTTAGTTCAATATTAAAAAGTCAACCAAAAAAACACATAATTTGGATTTAGTAAAGAACTTTCTATAAACTTTCGGAAAATAATTTTACTAAAGTTTCGGAAAATTTCTTTGCCTTCAAAAGTGTTTTGAAAACCCTACTTAATTCAAAGTGCTCAAATATATATGTGTATTAACAATGAAGAGTTCATTGGGAAGTCATGCATCTATCTTGTCATGCATCATGGAGTTGTACAGTGGAAATAATTGAATTAGAAGTTTGTTTGTAATACCTTTAATATATAAATAACCAGGGCAATAATTTTAAAGATAATCACAAATAGCGACTAACCTTATTGGAATAACTTAGTTACCTCTTACTGCTTCAATTGCTCATGTGCCAGATTGAACTTTCTTATACAAATGTTTGCGAATTAGATAACCAATCTGCTCTTAGTTAAAGACTTGCACTTATTTTATTAAAATACACCTTGAATTAGGTAAACATTGAATGGAAACTTGATAATTTGTAAGCCATTTGCTTGAACTTAGAGAAAAGAGCTTTTTTTTTGTTGCTTAATATGAAATATTTTTCTGTTGCAATTTGATGGTTAAAAAAAATCGCAGATTAATTTGTATCCAATCTTTCCAATGTATTAAATACATTTTGGATAGAATTGAGACTGTAACAATGTCATTGTATTTAATAATAACATAAAATTGAAAATAAGAAGACAAAAATATTTGCAGCTTAGACATTTACCAGCAACAGAACTTAGCTATTTCATTCAATTTAAGCATTATTGCACATCAATGCCAAAAACCACACGGTACCATGAAAATAAAATGGTTAACTTCGATACAAGATTAGTTGTTGTTGTTGCTAATTCCCATCTGGTCTGACGGGGTCAGACCAGATCAATGAATCCGTTGATATTCAGAAAATCCGAAACCAGAATGGGAGAGGAATGAATGTCATTCCAGTCCAGCCCTAAACAGTTCAAGATGTGCTCAGGTGATGCCTGGTTTTGTTGGCATTTAGGGCAAGAGGAAAGACTTTTTGATTTGCAGAAAATGTGAGACATTTCAGGTGTCCACTGGCCAGTCGGGATAAGCAGGTGTTGGTTCGCCTGTCACCAGGGAGAGATAAAGAGAGTCCTGGTCTTTTTGCTTTATACCAGTAGTGAATAGGTGGAAGCAGCCACTTTTGTTTGTTCTGGGCCTTTTGCCTTGCAAACAGTTCAAGGTATGTAAGCTCTGAGGTGGAGGGGACTGGATGGTCTAGTCCCTTCTTTGCAAGAGTGTCAGCCAACTCGTTGCCGTGGATATCGACGAGGGACGGGATCCATTGAAAGTGGACCTCATGCTGTTGGGAAATGAGCTTTACTTTTTGTAAGATCGAAAAACTGGTTTTATCTCCAATGAGGGCCCAATTTTTGAGATGTTGAATTGAACTACGGCTGTCAGATAGTATCCAAGTATTGCCAAGGTGCCCTTCACTCAAGATTTTCTCTAGTCCCCTGTCGATTGCAATTAGTTCGCTTCGAAAGACGGAGCAGAAATCGGGGTTTCGTTGATGAAGAGTGTAGTTCTCTCGAGGTGTTTCAATAAATACCCCACTGCCAGTCTGTCTATCTATTTTACTGCCATCAGAGAATATTTTGATGTCGTTTGGAGGGATTTTATTGATGATTTCCAGGGACAATTGTCTGAGGAAGTCAGGCACACAGTCTTTCTTGTCAAGCATGGTAGGGAGGCTTTCATGGAAACTAACATTGGAAAGATCCAAGCAAGTACTAAGATTGCTATGAAGATAAAGAGGTTCAATATTTTCAGCGATTAACAGATGTGATTTAACATGACTAAAAGGACTGTTTTTCTTTAGCCTTTGATTGCAGGTCCAATTATTTAGGTAAATAGCAGTTAAATTGCCTTGGTCTAAACTGGAAAGTTTATTGTAATATTTCACTAAATTAGCTTGCCTTCTGAAGTTAAGAGGTTGCAGATCTGCTTCGTAAAGAACGATCTCTGAAGGGCAGCTACGTTTCAGTCCAGTGATGATGCAAGCGGCGCTCAGTTGAACCTTTTCCAATTTGTTTAAGTTAGATTGAGAAGCACAGCAGTAGACAGGATAGCCATATTCAAGAATTGGTCTAACAAGAGCCTGGTAGGAAGTCCTAAGAGTAGTTGCATCTGCTCCCCAATCCCTACCAGCGATACACTTAATAATATTTAGGCACTTCCTAGCCTTCGAGACAATATAATCAATATGTTTGTTACTTGTAAATTCGGGATCGAGAATGTATCCCAGGTATTTTGGGTGTTTCTCGTAGGAGAGCTTCTGGTGTTTGAGAAACAAGGATGGTTCATATTTATAAAGTCGTTTATTAGTAGTGAAGAAGGTGGTTATCGATTTGGTTGGGTTGAAGCTCAATTTGAATTCATCTGCGTACTTGGATAGGGCTTCTAATGAGTTGTTGAGTCTCGACTCAATCTCGGCAACGTCGTCACCGCTACCCCAAAGAGCAATATCATCAGCAAACATTCCGATGCGAGTCCCGAGAGAAACAGTTTTCTCAATTCCGGCCATGTACAGAGTGAATAGAATTGGACTGAGGACAGTTCCCTGGGGTACACCCTGACTGAGGTGAACTGAATTTTTAATAATTACAAGGATTAGTAAACAAGGACAAGATTAGTAAATATTATTAGATATTAACAAAAAAAAGGGTATTACAAAGGATATTAGATTATTAACGTAATCTAATATAATAACTGATATAATTAATATTGCTATAAGTTACATAATAAAAAAAAATACTTTATTTGCTAATGATAAAACAGTATAAGCATATAATTAACACACCTGAAAAAACTAAGGACGGAAGAGATATTAAAGTATTTTTTATGAAAAAATAATGATTATAAAATAAAAATATTTCTATATATTCTGTGAAATTTTTTAATTTTAGTTAACTCAAACTTTTTAAAGTTTTTTTTTTAAAGTACTTTACACTTTTTTTTTCTTTTTATTTAAATATTTTCATGCTACAAAAGAAAAGAAAAAGATATGATTTTTAAGAGGAATTGAGAAAAGGATCAACTTATAGTCAAAATGGAATTTGTGAAAAATAGAATGCCCACTAAATTCTCCTATCTAAATAACAAAACAGCTAGCATTAAAAATTATTATAAAACAGTATAAAGTGAAACATACTTAATACAGAAAATGCATAAAGGGCAATAAAATTGCAAAATATAATGTAAAATGTCCTCTGAAATGCCTCATTTAAAAAAATCAAAATTGGAATCGCTATAGCACTTAAACAACAATTGTGAAAATGTAAGATTTACTCAAATCTAACAATTACCTTAAAATCATCCATAAGGCCAAGAGCTTTCGCAGTTTTCTTAAAAACATCTTTATTTTCATAAGTTATTCGTACTGGTTCTGAATGATCTATGCTACCCCTTTGCAGCTGCGACAATGTTACTGATGGGGCACCATAAATTTCTTTAACAAAAGCAACATCATAATTATCCTACAGGAGACAAAAAAAAATTTGAAATCATTACTGTGCATAAAAACAGAATTTTCTTACATTGCAATAGACGTGAGAACTTTTATGTATCAAAATTGCGAGCATATTTTAAGAGAACAAACTATTAGCATACTTAAACAAAATAAAAAAACTCTGAACACAAAGTCGTTAAAAAACTTTCTGCTACAAATTAATTAACTCTTGTAACTAATTTCAACCGTTTTGTCGCCACCTAACTTAGACGAAATTTGTTTGAAAAAATCACTAATTTTAAGTGTCTTTGTTTTCTAACTCTATATTGATTATTGTACATACCAGCATAGATATTTTTTTTAAATTGAGCAGTTTTTTGATAATCTAAAACTGGTTGACTTACCTTGTTTTATCTTATGCTTGGCTTTCTTTGAATATGTAAAATCTAAGTCAATTAGAAAGATTTCAAGGCAAACAATATATAAATATTTTTATAACAATCATTTCTGTCCATTTAGTTTTAGATGCCTTAAAGTCAAATACAATTTCAAATGCTTTCTTTTTTTAAATAATGAGTAATAATGATAAATTTTCTATGAATAGAATTTGCATATTACACATCCCTGACCCTTTATTTAGAACAACATTAAAAATGTTCTAATTGCAATGTTACTATGCATATTTTGTAAATCAATATGCAAATTTTTCTCATTACACTTTAATCTACCTATCTATGAGAAAAAAAATCAAACACAGTACTTGAAGACAAATTTTCTTACTTTCTTTAAGTATGAGAGATCCATTTTTGAAAAAGGCACAAATTTTTCATTTAATCTAATAAACTTCAAGTGCTTCTCATAAAATAAACCACTGAAAAAAAAAGCAAAATCTTTTTCAGAAAAAACATCTTTTAAAACTTTAAAAGTACTGACATATACATATTTTTCAACAATTTAACTGTCAAGAACTAGAGATGTAACGAATATTCGGCCACTATTCAGAATTTGGCCCTTCTGCCGAATATTCAGCCAAATGTTCAGAAAAGTATTTTTTGGAAACATATTTTTTGACAGTTTTTTTCGAGAGGAGGGGGAGAGTTTGAAAAGATTTAATAAAGAATAATTTTTTTTAATAATTTAAAATCCTATTTTGTACAACACATTATTAGAAAGTTTTTACACATGTTTGTTAAGTTCTACAACTAGTTAATTTATGTTCTGAAAGACATATGGAAACGTAAAGTTTGAAAAAATTCAAACTAGATTATTTTATACTGAACCATAAGTTATGCACCGATGATTTTTTAAAAATTATGTTCAAACGAATCTATTCATCATTTTTCAAAACTTTTTTTTTCTTCGTGAACCAGTAACTTCTTTTTGGTTTGTTTTGTTTTTCTGTTCTAATTATAGTGCATCATTCTAATGGAACGTTTCGTATAGACTTTATTTTTTACTGTAATTTTTTTTTCCTGTACGGAAAGACAAATAACAGGTAACCTAGAAAAGTGTGCTTTTCAATGTTAAAGTTATGTTCAGAAGTGAGATTTTTTTTTTTTTCCTTTTCTCAGCGTTTTTACTACGACACAGCATTTTTTAAAGAGTGTTTATAATAAATCCAGGCTTCATATGCACTGGGAATATCGGGAATTGTCAGGGAAAACAAGACATTAAAAAAAAAAAAACAAGGAATTGTCGGGGAAAAACGTAATTTTGCTCCAAAATCGAGAATTTGATACGCTATCAAATTGTGAGATTTCACCATTCTGTTTTTAGCCATAATTTACTCTTGCACAATGGAGGATTTAAAAAAAAATCAGATTTTTTTCCCCGATCGACCATTATTAAGTGTATCCTCAAGATTCTATTATTCTTAAGCATTTCTGGAGTGATGTCAATTGGATGTTCGACTTGAATAACTAGAAACTTCTGCCTAGAGAGTATTAACATGCTAGGCCTTTATTTTTTTCTAATCCACTTTTGCTTATCAATCAATTTTCGTCATCCTTTCATTTTGTTTTTCTTTTTAAACTGGTATCACTCAATAAATTTTTGCAATCTTATTGGTGCTTTCTTTTCCATAATTATAATTTTTTTTTTCATCAATGCTAATGTTTGGGTTTTAATTGTTCATTGTGTTTTAATTTTTTTTAAAATTTTCTTACGTTAATTAAATGCAATGTACTTCGATTATACACAGATCATAACTTTTTCAAAAGAACTTCATACTATTTGAGGAATTGATTTTTTCTTCAAAATATCATCCAGTAAATTCCCTTTGATTTATTATCACTTTCAGTCATGTTTATTGTACTGACAATTTATTCCTTCCAATCAGAGTTGGAATAGTTAAAATCACTTGATTTCTTTTTAAATAAAAATAATTTATTAATTTTTTTTTAGAGCTGTGATTTATTTATGATTCTTATTTACATTGTAATTAAATATAAATTTTGTTCAATTTAAAAAAACTAGAATTTTGCGCAAATCTACTTGGAAAAGTTGGGGGGGGGGGGTGTTGAGAATATGAATAGAAGAACAATATTCTTTTATGTAATATCCCGTAAGAACAAGTACAGCAATTTGTAAAAGTTAAATAGAAATTTTTAATGTTTAATTTATTTTTTTTTTGGTTCAAAAATTAAAAATTATTTTTGTTTTGGTTTCTTTCTAGCTTTTTCTTTTTCAAAAACATTAGTTTTTAAACACGTTTTTATTATGATGCAGCAATTAAGAGGGTTTCAATTAAAATTTATTCTGCACTTTTTTTAAAATCCGGTTAATTAGAAAACTGAAATATTTAGATGTTAGCTAAGATATTTATGAGATGTTTCTTTCGAAAATTAAGACCAATTTTTATTTTTTCTGTTTTGCTTTTGTATGCAATCTTTTTTATGGGTATTTTTATAGAGTATATCTTTCTTAATGCTTTATGTACATTTTTTTTTTCCAGAAAATATTATTTTTGGCATTGAAGTTTTGTTTTAAGAATAATTTGGGGATTTTTTTTTCTTTCTATTTCCCTTTACCTTTTTTTCAACTTTACCACTTTTTAAATTGTTTTAATAGCGGTTACTCAGATTTTTATTTATCTAAATATCTCTAAGTATC